>NC_133623.1:84044266-84061766 GCF_048593235.1 Sminthopsis crassicaudata
CATATGATTTAGGTATAGAAGACAGAGTATTAAATGTCCATAATACTCTACTGTTTGAGAAATACAGAAATGACACCTTTTTGGGAAATAAGTTGCTATATACAAAACCAGTATAGCAGAAACCAGGTACAGTTCAATCCCTTACATCATGTGCCACTTGTTTGTCCAAAGGAATAGAAATTTGGTCCCATCGACCTCACAGCATGTCTTTGAGTCTGGAGGTAGATATTTTGGTCTCCTGGCCACTTATTTATTTTAGATTTTCAAAACAAACTGCGATATTGAACTCTTCTGTTCCCTCTAGTTCATTGATGATTTCTTGACACATAGCTTAGAAAAACGAGACTTTGATAAAGCCCATTGGGATTCAGCAGGAGCTACTTGACAAATCCTTGAACCCAAGTCACTCTGGCTTTCACTGAGTGTCCAATAGAAGATGCTAGCTTAAGCCTCACTTGGTCATTGTGTGGGTTTTGATGGCTCAGACAGAGTGTAAACCACAGCTGTTTCTTCTGACCAAAACACTGAGGTTCTTCCCTCCCCACATCATTATTTTTATTATTATTATCTATTATTATTATTACTAGGCAAAGTAGGGCATCTTTTGCCTCGTTTCTTACATAGCGTTAAATCACTAAATTACTGTTGCCTCGTCCCAAGTGAGACATGGGAAAGGCCCTAGCTTAAACAGCCTAAGGTCTCCCCCTGCCTACGGGGCCATGGCCAGTCTGCCTGACCTAGGTCTTGCCTCTGCACTCAGCTGACTCTGGAGTGAGGCTGGGGATCTTGCCCAGCTCTGCCTCCCCTAAATGCAATTCACTTGCAAGTCATGAGCTTCTAGATGCCATTGGTCCTCTTCCAGAAAGAAGCATGAAAACACAATGTAAAGAACAAGGTAAGACCAAAATGGGTACGTGATTTAGACATAAAGGCAGATCCCGTAAGCAAATGAGGAGAGCATCCATTCTGGGATGTAATTTTGGAATCATGCAAAAAGTAACAAAAATATTCAAAGCCGTTAAAACAAATAATCCGTTACATAACGAGAAGGCACCAATTAAACAGTCCCCATATACTGCAAAAAACTTATAACAGCACTTTTTGTGACATCTGTGACCTGGAACAAAGTAGATGTTTTCAAGTGGGCATGGCCAGAGGAGGCATGGAAACGAATGTTGTGGGACATTACTATATTGTTATAAGGAATGGAGTGTGTTGAATACAGAGAAGCAGAGAAACATCTTTGTGAAATGATGCAAAGTGACCTAGGCAAAGCCAAGAAAACAAAAATTAAAAAAAATAAATACACACACACATGTGTACATACCTGTAATTAAAATAAATTTAAATGGAAAGAATGACAAAGCAAAACTGGCAATGACCTGTAAGAAAATGCAAAAGACTGGAAAGGATACATGAGAAGACACCATCACCCGTCCTCTTTCTGGAGGTGAGAGATCCACAGGTGTTGCACACGTGCATACCTTTTCCCAAATGTGTGAAACAGCTGAGCTCACTTTTCTTCTCCTCCCTAAAACAAAAAATGGGATTTGTTGCCTGGCATGGCCCTCATGGGGAGAGGGCCGAATCCATGGGATACCCTGGTGATGAGGGAAACACTAAACATCAATAAGTATTTTTGTGAAAGAGCTCAGTATCTGCAGGACATAATGAATGGAGGGAAGGAGGAAAGGAAGGGTTTAGGATTAGTGCTTATCAGGGACAGATCTCAAACTTTACTAAAAATCAGAGACTTTGAATCCAAATGTTGGTCTTGTCTGCTTTTCCTTGATGCAATTGTCGGTTGCTTGGCAAAGCTATTGGAAGGGTTTGCCATTTCCTTCTGCAGTTCATTTGCCAAAGGAGCAAGTGAGGTAAACAGGGTCAAGTGACTTGCTGAGGGTACCACAGTTAGCAAGTAGCTAAGACCAGATTTCACCTCAGGAAGAGGACTCCCTCTGACCTCATGCCCTGTAGAATTCCTAGGCACCCAGGAAATAATAGGAATTTCTTGAAGACGGCCACACTGCTCTTTGGGTAAGATCATGTGTGCGACCTACATCAGTAAATAAAATAAAATAACAGTGTCTAAGAAATGCAAAGCGAACAGGTGGTGGGACCGAGGAGGACACACTATTGCATTTTTAATAACGGGATAAGGAAAAAGCAGTTTGCCAGAAATGTGATACGTCCTGAACACCTCACGCCAACTGCCACCTTAAATTACAAACGGGTATATGAATCCTATGTAAAAGGGGAATCTACGGCAAATTAGAGGAGCAAAGAGGAAGTTCCTGTTCACTTCTATGGATCGGGAAAGAGATTACGAGAGAACAAGGAACAGAGAAAATCACAGACAGTGACAGGTTCATTCTGCTTCTATAAAGTTGCCCAAAGTCCTAATGCAGAGAAAAGAGGAAGCAAAACACTTACCTGAGGAAAAGGACGTTTGTAGCAAAAATCTCTGGGGGGGGCTGCATATGCAAGATGGAGAAGAAACGCATTCCCACTTGCAGGATCAAGAATCCTTCTCCCCTAGGTCAAAAGGGAAGGAGAGAATATGTTCAGAGGAAGAAACCCAGGCTCTCACAGGCTTCTGACAAGATGCTCCCAAAGCCCTCACCCAGGACAAGGCCGCATTGAAGCAATTCCCTTCTTTCAGCCGATAAATCGTTTAAATGGAAAGGCTGAGGGACCTCTTTGTTCCACGGCAAGCGCCACGGAAACCTCCCTCTCATCACAAGCCAGTCGGACCCAGCACAAAACAATGAATGCGGCCTGGAAGTAAAAGGCCCCCTACAAAAGAGAAAATACGGGGCGGGGGAGGGGAAGAGCGCTCCCACTTTCTCCTCCCTTTCCCCGGGGCTCTGGGCGGAGACCGGCCCCACCGCGGTGACGTCATAGGACCGCCCCTTCCCGCCCCCTCCTTCTGGGAAGTCTCCTGGGTCTGGAGATGAGGCTGTGCTGGGACCGCATCCCAAGAACGGGAAATTCTTCCCGAAATGTCAAGCGTCTTTATGCCAAACTGAGAGAGAAGCCCTTTTAAGAGAAAAGATGTTAAAGGCGAATATTCTATAAAGGGAGAGATCCTGAGGAATAAGATCACCCCTCCCTCTTTTTCTGAGGACTCCGTATTTTAGCTTGGATTTTAGCACGTTAAGCTCTGCCTGCGGCAGCAAACCTTTCCGTGCCCTTTGATCCCCGAGGTCAGACAGGACAAAACGATGGAGTGGAAAGCCCCGATCCCCCGGGTTGTCCGAGTTCCGAGCCTCCGGCCAGGCCTGGACCTGCAGGGACTGGGAACAAGAGGTGGAAGCGCCCATCGGAGACCGGAGAGAGGGAGGGTCCCCAGAGGGGGCTCGCGGCCGGCCTCCGCCGCCCCCCCTCCCCCCACCTGCAGCCTCCCAGACTGAGCCCGGAGCGGGCCCGAGGCACCCGGCAGGTGCAGGCACACGCGCGTCCGCTCCCGCCCCCCCCCACCTCCCCTCAGGGACACAGACGCGGCCACGCCCAGGATCTCAGCCACATTCACACACCCCCCCCCCTCAGACAAAGGTGCGGATGCTCCCGGGCCTCATATCCGCCCTCACCCACACCTACCGGGCAGGAAGGAAAGCCGGGCGGGGAGGAGGGGGCTTCAGGGAAGGGCTGGGATGGGAGAGGACAAAGGGAGGGGCTGCGGCGGGAGCAGGGAGGGGCCCCCCTCACTCACTGCGGCTTAGGCGCTCAGGACCCTCGGCTCGGTGCGTCCGGAGGACGAGGGTAAGACGGGGGACGGAGGGGTCGCTGTGAGGCGGAGAGGCAGGGCCTGAGTGAGGGGCGCACAGACCCCCCGCCGCCCCGGCCCCGGCACATCCTCCCCTCCAGACAAAGGAGACTGGCATTGAACAGAGGGTGGGAAGGGGCGGCCCTGTGACGTCACCTGCGGGGGGCTAGGCTCCTCCCAGATCGGGGGGAGGGGGAGAGAGCGGGGTTCAGGAGAGGGGAGGGGGCGCTGGGACATTAGCCCGGAGCACTTGGGAGCCCCCCCCATGTGGTTACTCTGGGCCCTCCTCACCCAGCCCCGCTAGGGGGGGCCGCAGTGCCTCTCCCACCAGGAGGGCCCGGCGCTGACCAGGGTCCTGGGTCCCGGGCCGGGCTGCGGGGCTGGGAGCGGGGCGGCCGCTGAGCGCGGCTTGGGAAGGGGGGGGCGGCTCTTTTACCGAAACTGGTTGGGGGAGAACAGGAGGCGGAGGTCAAGGCGGGGGCCCGGGCTCCCCTGAAAGGAAGAGCACAAAAGCTCGGCAGCAGCTGCGAAGCCCAGGCCTTGGACGGGACTTGGATTCCTGAGAGCCCCCAGAGCAGAAGCAGAACGGGGGGGGGGAGGGGAAGAAGGGGGGACAGGGCAGGGGGTCTGGGGGAAGGGCGGCATCGGCTCTTTTGTCCAGGCCTGAGGAGACAGGAGATCAGGACCGGTGGGAAGGGACAGAGGGCCACCCAGGTGCGCATGCGCATCTGTCCTCCTCTTTGTGCATCCTGGGCACTGAATTCTGTGTAACACAAACCTCCCAGAGCCTGGACAGGAGGAAGCCTCTTTGCGGCTCAGACTTCTCTGCCAGGTGACTTCATCCATTTCCTTCCCAAACCACCAGTCAGCTCTAGAATACTCAGTCAATACAAATGAATAAAAATCTCCAACAAAATATCAAAATGCAAATGATGGAGGCACTGACATGTCTTCCAAGTTAATTAAGTAATCAAGGACCATTTTTGGTCACAAAGGTTCAGGGACCCTCAGGACCAGAACTGCCTCTGGTGAGGTAGCGGGGACCCTGAGCAGCTGCACTATCTGCAGTCTCAGAGATCAGGGCTTCTTCCTGGGAACCGCCAGCAGCCCAGAGCAGTAAAGCAGGGACCACATGTCTTCCTCAATCAATCCCCTGCAACCATGGACATGCAGAACTAGCTGGGAGAAGAGCAGTGTCAGAATGGCTGATGTGTTGGAGACTGCATTTCCCAAAGTGCTCCCATGTTGGAAACACAGACCAGCTTTAATATAAATATAAAGTCAAACGAATAAGCTGGGGAAATGAGCAATTAAAAATTGGCTAAAAAGTCCAGTGGGACCAAGGAAGAGCAAGACACAAACCAGTAGCAATCAGGATCTCAGATAAAACAAAAGCAAAAACAGATCTACTTCAAAGAGTTAGCAAGCAAACTATATTTTTGCTTAAAACTATCATAAAAAAACAATGTAGTGGCCATACTAAACTAATATGCACCAAATGGCAGAGTAGTCTTTTTATTATACCTTTTTATTGATGGAACATATGCCTGGGTAATTTTTTACAACACTGTCCCTTGCACTGGCTTCTGTTCCGACTTTTCCCTTCCCTCCCTCCACCCCCTCCCCTACATGGCAGGCAGCCTTATACATGTTAAATATGTTGTAATATATGCTAGATACATCATATCTATGCAGAACTCTACAGTTCCCTTGTTGCAGGTAAAAATAACCTGGGAAGAAATACAAAAATGCAAGTAGTCCACATTCATTTCCCAGTGTTCCTTCTGGGGTGTGGCTGATTCTGTCCATCATTTATCAATTGGAACTGAACTAGATCTTGTCTTTGTCAAAGATATCCACTTCCATCCTCATACGGTATTGTTGTTGAAGGGTATAATGGTCTCCTGGTTCTGCTCATTTCACTCAGCATCAGTCCATGTAAGTCTCTCCCAGCCTCTCTGAAATCATCCTGCTGCTCATTTCTTACAGAACAATAATATTCCATTACATTCAGATACCACAGTTTATTCAGCCATTCTCCAAATGATGGGCATCCATTCAGTTTCCAAAAGGGCTGCCACAAACGTTTGTGCACATGTGGCTCCCTTCCTCTCCTTTAAGATCTCTTTGGGATATAAGCCCAGTGGAAGCACTGCTGGATCAAAGGTATATGTCCAGTTTTATAGTCCTTTAAGAAAAATTTCTAATTGATTTCCAGCACAGTTAGATCAGTTCACTAATCTACACACAATGCATCAGTGTCCCAGTTTTCCCAAATCCCCTCAAACACTCGTCATTATCTTTTCCTGTCATCTTAGCCACTCTGAGAGGCATGTAGTAGTATCTCAGGGTTGTCTTAGTTTACATTTCTCTGATCAATAGTGAATTGGAGCACGTAAGAAAGGGAAATTGAAGGAAACAGTAGGAAGGGGGAGATTAACTATCCCTATTCATAGATGATCCTATGATTTTCTTAAAGCACCCCAGAGTATCAAAACTGGGTGGGATTGACAACCTTAATAGGGTTGCAGTGCATAAAATAAACCCATGTAAATCATCAGAGTTTCTGTGTTCTACCAACAAGACCCAGCAGGAAGAGATAGAAACAAAAGTTTTATTTTAAAAAAAATTAAAAATTAAAAATAAAAAATAAAAAAATTACTGCAAATAATAAAAAATATTTGGAAGGTTCCCTGACAAGTCCAACGCAGTGACTGCCTTAAAACAATGAGAAAACACCCTTTATACAAATGAAGAGAGATCTAAAGCACAGGAAAATGCTTAATTGTTTGTTAGTGGTCTTAGTCAAGTGAAATGACAATTCTACCTACTGTAATTTACTTGTACAGGGTCACAACAATTAAGCTATTAAAGATTTATTTTATAGAACTAGAAAAAAAACTAAAATCAAATTCATTAAGATCCATTTTTCCAATAAGTCAAAGTTTAGCAACAGGAAGAATTCAAAGCAATGAATCCATGCTATCGATAGTCCTATGAAAAAAGCTCCAGATCCGTCATAATTAGTGAACATGAAAATGATGAGAATTAGATAAAGGGTAACAAATTGTAATTAGGGTTAATTGAGGTCTAGTGGCAGGGTGGGGGTACAGGGTGTCAAATAGAGCTCCCCAGCAACCCCTTTGGATTCGGCACAAGCATACGGAGTTAAATGAGGTCTACTGCTGCAGCAAGAGTCCCCTGTAAAGGAATTTACAGACCTGAAAACCTAGATTAATAAAAGAAATTTATTTTGGGGTTTGGAAGTCAGGTTAAAGGTAGAAAGACGCCAGCGCAAGGGCTGGCACTGGGTGGACAGGAACCCTTGGCATAGCTGGCATATGCTATGTTTGGGGCTCTTGCAAAGAGGGGACTCTAGTTTCCCTCTCGTATAATGGAGGGCTTTTGGTGAAGGGGCCTATGGGTGGAGTCTAAGGTTGGCTCCTGGCTGGTTTCAGCCAGGGTTAGAATTTGAATAGAATTCAATGGGTTTTTAGGTAAGGAGCTTTTTATGCTGGGGGTGGGGGTGGAGAAACCTGAGCAGATCATTAGAGTGAGGGCTGGGACAGCCCAAATTAGCTCAGATCCGGTGCTGGCTGGGAAAGCCTGGATATCTCCCATTGGGATTCATGGAGGCTGGGAATTAGAAAGGAATCTTAACCCAAACCAACAACAACTCTCTTCTTTCCATCTTTAAATGAGAGAGCCCCCAGGAGGGGGAGAACACATTGCAAAAGGGGGAGGTCAAGAAAGGGGGGTCCCAGGCTCCACTGAAGGGAAGAGCATAATAGCTCAGCGGCTTCTGCAAACTGCTGGAATTGCACTTGAATGGGACTTGGATTCCTGACAGCCCCAGAGCAGGAGAGGTTGGTGTGGGGGAAGGGCGGCTCTCAACCTTTTTTGTCCAGGCTTGAAGAGACAAGCGATTAGAACGGTCGGGAGGGACAAAGGGCCACCCAGGCACTCATGTGTATTTGTCCCCCTATTTATGTGTGTGTACTCTGCACTGTATTCTATGTAACAGAAACCTTCCAGAGCCTGGACAAGAGGGAACAACCCCGCCTTTCTGCCTCAGTTCCCTCTACCAAGTGACTTCATCAATTTCCTCCTAAACCTATTAGTGAAAATCGGGTCAATAAGATTCTGGGACCAAGTGTCAGGCACTGAGCTAAGTAAATGCTGGAAATAGAAAGAAAGGCAAAAGGCCATCTCTGTGCTAAAGGAGCTCAGTTATGGGGAAAATAACATGCAAACAACTGTGGATAATCATTCTATGTACAGATGCTCCCTCCTTAGTGCTCTCAAAGCCTAGCACACCTCCCTCCTTCTTCTTGGACCAATCCCATTATGCCAGGTTTCTACTGGACTTCCCCCTTCCCTCATATCATCAGTGAGGTATAAATATGTGCTATCTATGAATAAAGTTCTCCTTCACTTCACCCCTACCTCCTGGTGGTCTGTCTCTATGGGATCCGGGTTGGTGCTCAGAGAGGGGTAACTGCGGCCGTGCCATCCACGGACGGGCATTAAGAGTAGCTCTAAGGGGAGCTACCACGTTAGAGTAGTCCATAACAGTGTAACAAGTGGCGCCCAATGTGGGACAATTTTGGCTAGGACCTCACCTTGTAGCAGGCCTACAGGTGGGAAGAGAGACAGAACTCTGCTCTAAAGTGAGTAGAAAGTTGGGAAAATGGGACAGGTTATTGTGAGGGTCCCAGAACAGAAGGTACCAGGGAAAGAAGCTTCTAGAAGGGGAAAGCAAGTAGAAATGGAAATGGATTTTAAAAAGTAGGAGGTAGAAGGCAGTCAGATGGCTTCCTATGATAAGGAAACTCTGGGAACCATCCCAGAATGGTATCAAGTGATTGGGGGCACTTTAAGAGGTGCAAGCCACAATCCATTAAAAGTAGATAATGAAGTGCAAACTGAGAGTCATAAAACAAATGAGGGTCGAAAATTGCACTCACCCGGACCCTCCGTGCCCAGAAAATGGAGCCAGGGGAACTTAGCTATGGGAAAGAGCAGGAAATAAACAGGAAGATGAAGGAGATGGGTGTGACATGAAAGAAGTAAGAGGTAGTGAGGAAGAAACAGGAAGTGGATATGAAGGAACGGGAGGGGGCAGGGAAAAGATGAGGAATGAGAAAGTAAACAGAGAGACACATGACCTTTAAGTAAAGGAGGGTGATAAGAAGAGGGAGGAGAAAGCAAACGGAGTGAAGGTCACCTCCATCCCCAAGGCATGGCTTTCCCCCTTGTCCCCCACCCTCCCTGAGGAGATACGTCTCCCATCTGCTCACTCTGCTCCTGCTTGTGAAGGTTTTGCAGATTCCCAGACAAATTCAGGACAAATAATACAGAAATCTGGAAAATGCAAAAGAAATGAGGATCAAATGCAATATGATGCAGCAGTATATGCAGCTGTGTCTCAATGTGCCCAAAGAGCATTTAGCAAAATTCAAACTTCTGGAAAGCAGAAGCCCTCAATGACTAGGATTAAACAGGGCCCAGATGAAACTTTTCCGGATTTTGTGGCACACCTACAGGTGGCTATTGGGAGATCAGTGGGGAGGAGAAGTCTCTAGCCTTCTTATGCAGAAATTGGCAATGAAGAAGGCTAATACTAACTGCCAGAGGGCCATGCCTACTACAGATAGGGAGGCTGGCCTGGAAGAGATGATAAAGAGATGGGAGAATGTTGGCTCCAGTGCCTTTCAAATGGATGCCCTTGCAGCTGCTTTATCTAAAGAGATTGCAGCAGAAGACCTGTAGTTTTCAGACAAACAGGGGATATTCCAACCCTTGGTGGTTGCAAGCTTCAGATACAATCTATGGGGCAGGGACATAATGAAAGCTTGTGCAGCCTCAATCTATATATCACCTCCACAGAATTTTTATTTGGCGTCATTGGATGTTTGGTGTTGTTTCATATCACGCCCACACCATTAATATGGAAATCTAACACCCTGGCTTGGGTACCTCAATGGCCTTTCTCATTTTATAAAACCTGAACCTTATGTGAAATTATAAAACAACAGTGGGAGACCGGACATATAGGATCAATGTCCAGCCCATGGAATAGTCTTGTATTTATTAAAAAGAGAAAATCTGGAAAATGCATCATGTCAATGGACCTTAGGGCCATTAATGCTACTAGTGAATCTAAGGGAGACCTAAAGCCTGGCATGTCATCTCCTAATCTAGTACCCACTGGATGGCTAGTTACAGTAATAGACATATAAGACAGTTTCTGCTCCATCTCTCTGGACCCAGAGTATAAGGAAAGATTTGCTTTTACCATTGCCTCAATAAACAATGTAGAATGTGATTTGCACTACCAATAGAAAGTTCTCCCCCAAGGGATTTCTTGTAGCCCCACTTTGTGTCAGGTGTACATAGTGCAAGTGCTAGAGCCAATTTGGAAGGTGTGGCTTCATGCTATGACTTTGCATTATATGAATGATATACTGTTATCAACGAGCAGTGGGAAATATCTGTCTGGCCTGTTTAAAGAGACCATGAGCATTCTTGCTCCACATGGACTGGTGATAGCCCCAGAAAAGATCCCACATAAGTATCCCATCATTTATTTGGGACTCCACATGGAGACTTCTGCAGTTATTAATCAGATACCTAACTTACAATTAGACAAGGTGAATACTCTGAACCTATTTCAGAAACTACTTGGACAAATTCAATGGATAAGGGCTCATGTCCTTATTCCTATTGCTTTGATGCAGCCTTTAGGTGACATCTTAAAAGTGTATAAAAGATATTCAGAGCCCCTTAATATCATTTCACATAGCTTATATGCTGTCCAAGTGCTCAGAGGCATTGAAGATACAGTCCTACAGTCTCATAATCATTCAATTGCTAATCTCCTTGTTTTATTGCAGCTGATTTTACAGACTAGGAAACATCCCATTTACATCCTGCATGTATATTCTCACCAATGCTGTGCAGGAGACATATTTGTTGAAAATGAGGTGTTGGACCATGCTTTACAATGTTTCCTTCTCACGGTCACCACACATCCTGAATGTGCCCATAATTTTCTCCACTTACCCGCTAATTCTCTCCATAGCCTTTATGGCCTCACCTTGGAACAAGCCCAACAGATAGGGAAGCAGTGTGTTCAGTTTCTCCCTCCTCCACCTAGTAAAGGAGTTAATCCCAGGAGTTTATTCCCCAATGATTTGTGGCAAATGAATGTGATACATGTAAGCTGTGCAGCCATCCACATGTGTATTGACGCTTATTCTAGATTCCTTTGGGCCACAGTGGCCTCCTGTGAGAATACTCCTTCAGTGATTAAAAATATGTATAGTTGTTTCTCCTCTCATGGAGTTCCTAATGCCATAAAGACCAACAATGGGTCAGCTTATACCTCTAAGCAGATGGCCACCTTTCTCACCACATTCACCATTAAGCATGTTACAGGGATTTCCTATAATCCACAGGGTCAAGCCCTGGTGGAACAGGCCTATCATATTCTGAAGGCCACCCTTGTTAAAGAGAAAGGGGGAGTAAGTAGACAGAACAGTTGGATATGGATAAGACTTTATATACTTACAATTTTTTGTGCCTGGATAGCGATATCAGCCTCTCTCCAGGATTGATACATTTGGCACAATCTTATAGACAGGACAGAAAACTAAGCTCCATGAAAGATGCGCTTCAAGAGCTATTGAATATTCAAAAGGTTCTTTGTAAGGACGGGGAAGGCCGTTGCCAAGGTCCATCCTTATTACTTTGGAGAGGGCCGGGATATTTTTGATTGCAGATCCTGATGGGGAATTCCTTTGGATTCCAGAAAAAAAGAACAAGGAGAGTTTACCCCTATTAAAACCGGGGCTAAAGAAGAGAAGGAGATGACCTAGGAGACCCCCAAAACAGCGCCATAACAGAGAGATGACTACCCTTGGCAGACCAACTTAGTGATTGGACATAATACACTTCCCTTCCCATCCCCTTCTATTGTATCCCATGGGCTCTATGGAGCCATTTTTGTATTGTTGCTTCTTTTGCTTTTGCCTTCTTTGCTAGGATGCTTTATATGTATTCTTAAAACAATTCTTTAGAGGTGCTTATGAAAGAGCTTCTGATTTGTCAACATGAGAACATTTGGTCTTATTAATAAAAAAGGGGGAGATGTAAGGGTTTAAAATCCTCTAGAAATAAGGAATGCAGTTTAAGGAGGACATGAGGGATGAGAGGTTCTGAGGAGCAGGAGAGTCCTATGTGAAGGTGGAGCGCAGTCCCAAGAGGTGGTGTCTGACTCCAGGTACCATGCCTCACTCCTTAGTGCTCTCAAAGCCTAGCATGCCTCCCTCCTTCTTCTTGGGCCAATCCCATTATGCCAGGTTTCTACTGGACCTCCCTCTTCCCCCATATCATCAGTGAGGTATAAATATGTGCTATCTATGAATAAAGTTCTCTTTCACTTCACCCCTGCCCCCTGGTGGTCTGTCTCTATGGGATCTGGTTGGTGCCTGAAGAGGGGTAAATGCAGCCTAGCCGTGCCATCGATGGACAGGCATTAAGAGTAGCTCTAAGGGGAGCTACCAGGTTAGAGTAGTCCATAGGGGTGTAACAGGTGGGAAACCTGAACAGTTCTTTAGAATGGGGCCTGGGACAGCCCAAGTTGGCTCAGGTCCCATGGGGGCTGGGAGAGCCAGATATCTCCCACTGGAATTCAAAAGGGTGTTTTCCACGAGGATTTGTGAATCAAAGGTCCTAGCTTCTCCAGCTGGGAGGGGTTGGGAATCAGAAAGGGATCTTAAAGGGACGACAACCCACATCAGGTTCAGCCAGGGAAAATGCTCCAACTCAAAGGAAATTGTGCATTTCCCTTTGTTGATTCCTGTATTTCTCAAGGCTCAAATGATCAATACATTATTAGCGACATGGCACAGTTTAGCAAACAATAAGCCAAGTTCTCTCACAATTCCCTTTTAAATTCATGGCTCAAATCAAATTCCTTTTTTTTTTTTTTTAATTTTATTTTATTTAGAATTTTTTTTCACAGTATATATGCATGAGTAATTTTTTTATAATATTATCCCTTGTATTCATTTTTCCAAATTATCTCCCCCTCCCTCCATTCCCTCCCCCCAATGACAGGCAATCCCAAACATTTTACATGTGTTACAATAAAACCTATATACAATATATGTGTGTAAATACCAATTTCTTGTTGCACATTAAGCATTAGATTCCAAAGATATAAGTAATCTGGGTAGATAGACAGCAGTGCTAACAATTTACATTCACTTCCCAGTGTTCCATCTCTGGGTGTAGTTATTTCTGTCCATCATTGATCAACTGGAAGGGAGTTGGATCTTCTTTATGTTGAAGATATCCACTTCCATTAGAATACATCCTCATACAGCATTGAAGTGTACAGCGATCTTCTGGTTCTATTCATTTTACTCCGCATCAGTTGATGTAAGTCTCTCCAAGCCTCTCTGTATTGCTCCTGCTGGTCATTTCTTACAGAGCAATAATATTCCATAACCTTCATATACCATAATTTACCCAACCATTCTCCAATTGATGGGCATCCATACAACTTCCAGTTTCCAGCCACTACAAAAAGAGCTGCCACAAACATTTTGGCACATACAGGTCCCTTTCCCTTCTTTAGTATTTCTTTGGGATATAAGCCCAGTAGTAGTACGGCTGGGTCAAAGGGTATGCACAGTTTGATAACTTTTTGGGCATAATTCCAAATTGCTTTCCAGAATGGCTGGATTTTTTCACAACTCCACCAACAATGTATCTGTGTCCCAGTTTTCCCACATCCCCTCCAACATTCATCATTATTTGTTCCTGTCATCTTAGCTGATCTGACAGGGGTGTAGTGGTATCTCAGAGTTGCCTTAATTTGCATTTCTCTGATCAGTAGTGATTTGGAACACTCTTTCATATGAGTGGATATAGATTCAATTTCATCATCTGAGAATTGTCTGTTCATATCCTCTGACCATTTATCAATTGGAGAAGGGTTTGATTTCTTATAAATTAGGTTCAGTTCTCTATATATTTTGGAAAGGGGACCTTTGTCAGAACCTTTACCTTTAAAAATATTTTCCGAATTTGTTACTTCCCTTCTAATCTTGTTTGCATTAGTATTGTTTGTACAGAAACCTTTTAGTTTGATGTAATCAAAATCTTCTATCAAATCAAATTCTTAAGAGGTGAGACAACAAAATATCAAGGCTGGATATTGTTCTAGCCCATGACCCCTTCCAAGGTTGGAAGGAGAGAAGCAGTAAGGACATCTCTATGTGTGAGACAGGAGTGGAGGAAGAGACATTGGCAAAAGGAACCTGAGTGTTGTGAGAGGAAGAGGAGGGGAGAAGGAGCTCTCAGGGAATGACCTCCATCAGTTCAGTAAAATAGGAGACAAGATTCTCAATTGAGATGGTGGGTGTGTGGTGGGAAAAAGCCATGGGAGATTTGAGAAGAAATGAAAATTTTATGAATAGTCATTGTGGTGGGTGGGGTAGTGAGTTAGAGAGCTAAATACAGATAGCCTTGGGGCTGCAGGAGCAGCTTTGTCATTTTTTTTTTTTTTTTTTTTTTTTTTTTTTTTTTTGCTGAGGCTGGGGTTAAAATGACTTGCCCGAGGTCCCACAGCTGAGAAGTGTTCAGTGTCTGATGGCAGATTTGAACTCAGGTCCTCCTGATTTCAGGGCTGGTGCTCTATCCACTGTGCCACCTAGCTGCCTCAGCTTTGCTACTTTGGGGGCAAATTAACGGCTGTTTTAGTAGAGAAGAAAGAGGCCTGGATCAAACCTAGATTGATGACATCAGTCCTCTCACACATGACTCACAATTGAAATGTAAAAATTTCGTGATGAATTTGGGACCAGCCCTTTAACAATTCACTGTTAAGTATTTTCAGATTGGGAAAAGGAGACAAAATGGCATTTGGGGCCATGCCGTTCATTATTCTGTTAACATAGCAAGAAGGGAAAGTATGACATTATTAATGACATTGTCTGAGAAGTGGTCTGTGAGGTCAGTTGCCTTAGGACACTTTTTGTTGTTGTTTTATTCTGTTTTGCTTGTTTTTCTATGATGATGAGAGATCCCACTGTTTGTGGGGATGACAGGGGACCAGTGTGGCTCTGGATGGGTCTGGGCATGCTTGGGTCATTTTTCACTTGTGTCCAACTCTTTATGACCCCATTTGGGCTTTTCCTAGCAAAGATCCCAGAGTGCTTTGCCATTGCCTTCTCCAGTTAATTTTACTGCTGAAGAAGTGAAGCAAAGTATTAAGTGATTTGCCCAGGGTCAGACAGTTAAAAAGCGTCTGAGGCCAGATTTGAACTCCTGAAGATGAGCCCTGCTGTCCCGGGTCCATCCCTCTATCCACTGAACCCGCAGCTGCCCATGGTTGTGCTGCCTTGTCCCCAAGGGGTCCCTCTGATGCCTCGGTGAGTGTGACTAGAGTAAGTGTCTCCCAGAGAGCAAGCCTGGCAGAGCTTTCCAGGGTCTTTGGTGCTGAAGGGGCCTTATTTATCTCTGATGATCTCCTGTAACCTAAGCTGAAGTGGGAATCCTTGAGAGCTCATTTCAGCAAATGGGTAAGACTGGGATAAGGACTTCTCCCATTAAAGGCAGAGAGAGTAGGAGGGAGACAGGAATCTCAGCAACACATTCCAGTCAGGCCAGTAAGCAGCTGCTGAATGTCCCTGAGGTAAAAGTGGATCGTTTGGGAAATGACTTTTCCTTTAATATTAAAACGTATCCCTCATTTTTCTAGACATGGAAAGATGAGGGCACACGGCTGAGATGGGAATTAAGGAGGCAGCACATTCTCATAGACACACTGCTGAATTCTGAGCCAGGAAAATGTGGGTTTATATCCTACTGTCCTAGCTGTGCACACTCCCTGGAAGTGTGACCTCAGACACCTCCCCTTACCACTCAGGGCTTCAGTTTTTTCTCTGTAAAAGGAGAAGCCCCGACTAATTGACCTGGAAAGTTGTTTCCACATCTCTGAGCCTAAGTGAGATGTAAGACAAGCCCATCACCTCCCCGGCCTACCGGCCACGCCATCAACGTCTCTGAAAACGCTCCTTGGAGGCGGGACGCAGTTACCTTTGGAACCCCCAGTGACCCCCCTGCTCCAGCCGAGCTCCGGGGACTGGAGACCTGGATCCACGGCCACATCTCAAAAGGGGCGGACTCGGGGGGTAGAACCTCCACGGGGCCTGAGCCAGAACATCAAAGGAGCCCGAGGGGTCAAACACCCCAGACAGACAGCTGTTCAAAGACCCAAGGGCGAGCAGCAGCAGACAGCAGGTGCAGCCCCCTCATGCAAAGGGCAGCTAAGAACTGGCAGCTGTTTACTGTCTGAAGGAAGCCTTTTCTTTCCTGCCATTACACTGGTTTCTGGCCTCTTCTTATTTAAATGTTTCTCCTTCTGTAATCCCTGCACTGTCAGCAGACCTAAACGGTTCCCCCCCACACACACACAACCCTCCCATCCCCCTACCATACAATGCTTTTCAATACAGTTGAAATGGCTGTTGGGCTCCTCCCTCAGGCTCCGGCCCCTTGACGCTGCAGCCTCAGGTGCCCATTAGAAGCCTGGATGTGGACCCCCATGGGAAGGATGGCTTTCACTGGTCGTGGACAGCGTGTCCCCCAAACCCTGCTCCCCTCTGGGCTGAGAGCCCCCCAGTCCCAGTGCGCGTCCCTGAGAAGCAGCTTATGGAAAGGGGGCAGCTCGGGTCCATGACTTCTGCCCCATTCTCGTGGCACCCCCCAAGTCCCAAGCACTGCATCTGGCTGCGGGGGAGAGGACCAGCCTCACCCACAAATCTGTACAGCTCAGGCGCAGGTTTTAGGGCCCGGCACAGAGAAGCGGCACCTACAAGCTCCCCTACACTGGGGAGTCTCTCCAGATCGGGGCCACTCTGTGTCCTGGGCACAAGCGGCAACATGGGCCCCCCTTGGATCCCTCAATCACAGCCGAGGTCACTCTCCCTTCATTCTCAGTTCCTCCTGCGGGTGACTCTCCTAAATGCCTCGCTGGTTCCCTCGGGCCAGCTTCTGGGCCACACATTCTGTAGGACGGGACAGAGGCTTCCTCCAACAAGTGGGGGGGAACCTGCCCTGCCAGAGCAGGAGCCCGACCTCTGACCTGGCTCTTCAGGAAAGGCAGCTGCCAGTCTTCTGTCCAAGTTCCAGGTCAGGCGGGGGCTTCCACAAGGACCTCGGTTCCCTTGCACCGTCACAGCGCCTCAATCCCCACGGCTGCCAGACTCTGCTCCATGAGCTTAACGGCCTCCCCTGGGATTCACTCTGACAGCCTCTGGCCTTCCTCGTCTAACCCCAGCCCTCGGCCTTGAATGCCCCGTGCCCCTGTCCACAGCAAGGCCCTTCTTGTTGGCTCCGCCCTGGGCCCCGCCCCGAGCCTCTGGGGAGGCCTTTGCCCTCTTGTTCCCATGGTGCCCACAGCATCCCTCCGGGTCAGGAGCTGATGAGGGGGAAGAAGTGGGAAAGGCAGGCGGTCATGCAGAAAGGACTCCCAGGCTCAGGCCGGCGCAGATGCAAGGAGCAAAAAGCTTTATTATGAGGATAAAACGGGCAAAGTGCCCCAGTGCCATTCACACTTCATGGAGAGGAAGGTTTTGTCAGAAAAGACGCAACGTTGGGGTGCACGAAAGACTTGGGGTGCCGGGGAATGGGTCTGGGCAGCTTCTCTGAAAGAACTCA
>NC_133623.1:84066766-84249266 GCF_048593235.1 Sminthopsis crassicaudata
ATCTGCATCAGGAAGAGTTCCTTTTTTCTGTTATAAAATGAGCTCTGTGACCTTCCAATTTATCATACACCACTGAGGTTTTGGCTGACCTTATTTAATGGTGATTTGATCTTGGTATTTAAATAATTTTTGACAAGAATCAAATATTTTCTTTTGGAGACATAACAGATATTCACGCTCATCACTACTATTCGATACTGTACCAGAAGTGCTTGCCATAGCCGTCACTCAAAAGCAAAGAAATGGAAATTATAAACAGCAAAGAGGCAAACAATAAATAAAACAATGTTTTTTACAGATGATATGATTGTTTACTTAGAGAACTCGACAGAATCAATTAAAACTTAAATGAAGTTTTTACTAACATCAGCAAGACAGGAGAGAGTAAATAAACTCAAACAAGTTATCAGTATCATATAAATTATCAATAAAATCCAGCAGAAAGAAGAATTCCATTGAAATTACGTATAGTATGAAATATCTAGAAGTCAACCTGCCAAAACATAGATAGCAACTCAGTGAACACAGGTCACTTTTTACACAAATAAAAGCAGCTCTAGTTAAGTGGAGAAATATCAATTACTCATCGCCAGGCCAAAAATAATAATGCTGCCTATGTTAATTAGTGAACACAATGAAATACGAATCAAAATACCACTGAATTTCTTGAGAACATTAAAAAAGGATAACAAAATTCGTCTGGACAAACAAAAATTAAGACTATCAAGAAAATGAATGGGAAAATTGGGAAGGAAAGGACCTAGCAGTGCCAGATCATAAAACTACACTAGCAAGCCCGTATGATTAAAAATGTATTATTGAGTAAGAAACAGAAAGACTGACCATAGGAACAGATTGGGTATACAGCATGCAGGAGCAAAAGAGCACATCATCCATTTCTTTGACAAAGCTAATAATCCCAGCTTGGGAAAATTCACAATTCAATAAAAGCCCCTGGGAAAACTGACAAGTAGTCTAACAGAATCTGAGGTTGGAAAAAGGTTTCACAGGAAACACAAAAGTGAAGTTGAAAATGGGTATATTCCCTGGATGTATGGGCTAACATCATAAACAGAGAAGCCCAGAAGATGGGAAAGAAATCATGACCAAGCAAACGACAGACACGTTCAAAAGAAGCTAAATGGACACTCTGGCTGACATAAAATTAAAAAGCTTTTCCACAAACAAAATCAATGCAGCTAAGACTAAAAGGGAAGTGAGAAGTTGAGGGGAGAAAGCAGCATAGTCCTTAACTTTTTTCAGTGAACCATTGTGCAGATATTTTATATAATGTGAATTTACCCATGGATGTGTAAAAAGCCAGAAGGGAGGCAAGAAGGAGACTGTGCCCCTGTGGAGCCAGCACATGGGCCAATGACACATAAAGTCTGGATGTACAGAATCAAGAGCAGGAGGAACACTTTCTTGCAGGGGCCAGCCCCAGGACAGCCTGGCTGGAACTGAAAGGAAGAACATGCCAGGAGGCACGGACATGGAATCCTGTGGCATGGGACAGACGTGGTGCTCCAATGATGGACAAAACATCCAAATGCAGGGGCCAGACTCTCAGGTGGGCGGGTGCATTGAACGCAAGTTGTCCTGCATCAGTACTGGAGGTCTTAAGGCAAGCCCGGATCCATCAGTGGTGGTGGCTGTCTCTCTGCAGATCTATTCTTCTGCTTTCTGCTACAGAGAGTTTTTAAAGGTTTGGGGGGGCCACAGAGTACCGAATTGAAGGGGAGGAGCAGACCGAGATCCCAGTATGGTTTGGGAGAATTCCTTGCATAAAATCCAATTTGCATAATGTGAATTAAAATGAAGCAACATCTGTCTGTAGTCCATTCTGCTCCTATTTAGTTTTCTATAGAACTCTTTTAAATGTATGATTTCTAAGTCATCTAAGTTTTATTATTCTCCTTGACTTCTTTTTTATGTATTTCATGGTTGTATTAGGCTAGGTCACACAGGAAAAGTTGAGGTGCCCTGCCATTATAGTTTTATTATCTATTTCTTCCTGTAATGCGTATAACTTTTTCTTTAAAATTTTGAATCCTAGGCCCTTGTGCACATATCTCTTTTCTGACACCATTGACTGTGGTTCCCCTAAACAAGAATTAGCCGGCATGCCAATTTACCCTTTCAGTGAGGCCGAATTTTACTCTGCATTTTTTCTGACATCATCATTGCTTCCCTTATGTTTTATCCTTCATATGAGATATAACAGTTTCTGCTTCAGCCCTCTAATTTCACTCTGGTTCTCTCTTTCTTTCCAATGTTTCTTTTCAAAATACAAAAAAGAAGAAACAAGCATAGTCTGGAAGTTCTGGTTTCTAATTCATTTTACTGCCCACTTGCATTTAGCAGTGAGTTCATCCCATTAACACAGTCATGATGTATTTGCTTCTGTTTTTCCTTCTCTCTTTTTATCCCTTTTCCCCACTAGTTTCTATTTTATACATGACCACGCCATATTTTATCTGCCCAAAGTTTGTCACCACTTTTTCCTTCTCCTCTCCCATTTCTCTACTTAGCTTTAGGGTAAAATAGATTTTTTTGACCCACGGAAGAAGTACATATAAATACAGATATAGATACTTCCCCACTTTGAACCAATTTAGATGGGAGGGAGGTTCAAGGATTGGTCACTCCCCTCATCATCATTTTCCACTCCAAGGCAAAACCTCTTCCCTGAATGCTTATTTTATGAGATCATTTCCTCCATTATTTCTCTCCCTTCTACCATCTGCCAGGGCATCCTTATTTCTCACCTATCTATTTTGCATCATCCCCATCCAGACCCTTCACTTCCAAAACCTCTTTCTAGTTTGAATGCTTCTACCTGCCTAGTAAAGATAAAACTCATAGGAGACAGGGTTATCGTCTTCCCTTCTAGAAGTGTACACAGGGTATCAGTAACGAGTCACTTGAGGGGTCTCTATCATATTTACCTTTGAATGTTGCTTTTGAGTCTTCAATGTGAGACTCACATTTTCTTCTCAGCTCTAGTCTTTTCATCAGGAATGCTTCAGCGGCCTCTATTGCATTCAATGTCCAATTTTTCTCTTGCCGTGCTTCCCCAGAGAGGAAGCCGTAGTGAGTGGAGTGTTCCCAGAACGAGTGTCTTCTGCCACAAAGATGTTGTCCGCTGAGTGATGTCCGTCTAGATGTGATTCCATAGAGAGCAATCCCGAAGTAAGTGGTGTAAGACAGAAACTGGAAAGCCTCTGGGAAAGGAACTGACCTTTATCAAGGGAAACAAGGTGAGGTCTCAGACCGTGCTGGACGGACCATAGAGCCCACCTTTGTTTCTCTCAAAGGTTGGTTTCTTTGTCCAGAAGTCCTTCCCAGTCTCTCTCTTACACCAGAATGTTCCCAGAGAGAGTGTCTTCTACCTCCATTGTCTTTGCCTCTGAGTTCTGAGAGTAGAGTAGGTGCGTATCTCCAAGAGGGTTGTAATTGAACGATTCTAATAGTATTTATCTTCACCCATCAGCATTTCATCTACAGAGTATTCTGACATTAAATCCACAGTGTCTTTTCCTCAGAATCTTCAGAGATTAGATGTGCTTCCCCTGAGAGGGTAATAATTATAATGTTTTCAGAAAGACTGTCTCCATCCACAAGTGTTTTTTGTGTTCAGAATATTAGATGTGATAACATTGAAACCAAATATCTAACAACTGGACTTTTCCAAAAAGACTAAGTCCTACCACAAGTCTTTTCCTCTCTGCAGTATAGAGTTGTGTTGATTTTTTTCATTCCTAAAACACAAAAGACCACTCGTCACATGGCATGACTCTCAGGAAGCAGAAGGAGAGGGAGGGAAACATGGGATACTGTGATGTAAGAAACAGGAAACCGCATGGCATATTTTTACATGAGGGGAAGAATCTAAAGGTATTAATGAAAAAGTGGGGAGGAAGAACAAAAAGGGCTTTTCCTGCAGCCTCATTCCTTCCAGCTCTGCAGCTTCAGCATCCGGGCTTGGCTTGAGACCTCCAGCACTACAAGGGGAGCCTTTGGCTGGCTCTGCCACTCAGCCTCACGTCTGGCACCTGCTTGTGTGCCTCCTGTCCATCCATGCTCAGGTGCCATGTGTCTTTCCTCAGTCCACATGTTGCTTGTCCTCTCCTTTGTGGGGCGGTGGCTGGCTCCTCCTGCCTGCTCCCGTCCTTCTCTTGCTCCTCAGTACCCGGGTCCATGTGTCCTTGAGTCATCTCCCAGCCCCCTCCCTTCCCAGACGCACGACTCCCTTCCTGTCTCCCTTTCTCCCTTGAAGCCGAGTCCGGGGGTAAATTCACTTTTCTCTAAAATTGCTCCACTAAATTTTTGCCCAACAGTCCACTTACAGAAAGAGGGAACTGTGCAGAGTTGGTATAAAAAATCGATGCCTCAGTGCAAAGCAGTTTGGCAGAATTTTGATAGAAGACCAATACCTCATAGCACATAGTAAATTAAACTGTAACAGAATACATGGTTTAGCTATGATAAATGAAAGGATAAACTGGGCCTATGAAATGATGAATCACTGTAATCACTAATAAGTACCTTAGCTGAAACCTCCACCTCATTAATGTATTCATTCACTCAGCTATGGATTGACTCCTCCAATGTGGCCGGCACATACAAAGCCAGACGGGCTAAGTGACGAGCCACAAGCCCACGGACAGCATGGTCGTAGGCTCTGGAGATGCAAACACTGTTACAGACACAGTCCCTAACAAGACAAGCTTGGGTTCTGCTAAGACAGAAAATGTGTAAATGTACATGAGAAGAAACACAAATGCAAAATGCACAAGGCAGTCTGGGAGCAAGGCTTACAGCAGCTTTTCAATCAAGAAAGGCTTCATGTCATGGTTGGGGCTTGAACGGTGTCTTAATTGCTAAGGATAGAGGGCCAGGTTCAAAGTCAGGAAGGCTCAAATCTTGCTTTAGACCCACGTCAGCGGCATGACCACGGTCACCCCGTCTGACTTCTTAGCGCCTCAGACTACTCTAAGAGCAGGGACGCCTTCACCTGGGGAGTCACTCTTACTGAAGGGGCAGACAGAGCAAAGAATGTCCTTAAAGACTTGGTAAGGATCACACAAATTGTAAGTATGGGAGGCAGGATTTGAACTCAGTTGTTTCTGATTCTCACCAGTGGACACAGAGCAGCAGGTTGGCTTATGAAGCTGTAAGGTATCTTTTCAGGATCCCTAAAACTTATGAGGCTTTAAACTCACCTTCCCTGACTCCAAAAAGTCAAATCTCTCTCTCTGTCTCTCTCTGTCTCTCTCTCTCTCTGTCTCTGTCTCTCTCTGTCTCTCTGTCTCTCTCTCTCTCTGTCTCTCTCTCTCTCTCTCTTTCTGTATCTTTCTCTTTCTCTTACACACACACACACACACACACACACACACTCCTGGCTGACCTTTAATGTTCATTGCAACCAGATTTTACCTCCATTCACAGGTATAAAATTCAATCACTTGACAAATGTTGAGCATCTGTGGTGCTTCATCTTTGATGTTGGGTTTTTATGTCATGGGGTAGTTGGGGAAGGTCCCTCTGAAATGTCTCATGTTCCACATGGAGATTCTTGAATCAGCTGATTAATGGCCACACCTGGGAAGCCTAGAGGCCCAGATACAGCAGGGAAGTTGCCAGTCCTCAGGCTTCCAAGCAACAAGCCAGGGGCCAAGCCCCTTACTCTCGATTTAAGAAACTTGGGACAGTGCCCAGTATACCCCAAGAGCAGGGCTCAACTTTCAGTGTTACAACCTCGTCTGGAAACCTGCACCAAAATTATCCCCTGAGTGTAGGAAGCTACTGTGCTGTCAGGGAAGATCAAACCACAACATCAGAGGATCATAATGATGCCAGAACATCTACATGTGAAGCCTCAAATTGGTGTGTGTATGGATTGGTCTCAGTCCTTCTGAAAGGGCTCCAAAAGCATTTTTAAAATATGTAACGGGAGTAGAAGGAAAATGGGCAGGAGAAATGAGAGAGATTCACAAGAAAAGTTAACATTTTGTTAAAAGAAGCACCAAAAATCGGACAGACATGTACCAAACGTCAATGAAGCAAACAACCTTAAAAAGTAGGATTTGCCAGACGGCAAAGGAGGAACAAAATCCATTGAAGAAAACAACTCTTGAGGAAGAGTGTGGGAAGTAGGTCAGAACATTCAGAAACAAAAGAAAGTTGAACCTCTGGGCTAATGCAGACAAGTGACAAACGCATAAAACTTTCAGCAGAATAAGGGTTTCCTAGGCCAACCAGAGAAGTCCAGAAGAAAGACTCCCCTTTGGAGGAGTATCCCCTTAAAACATCCCCTGGAAGAAGCAGGGAGCCCTGGGTTCCAGGTGGCCTCAGGCCCAATCAAGGGGACTTTTACTTCCTAGGAGCACTTGGGATTGGAGGCCAGGGAGAATGATAAGGAAGTCCTGGAATATCTGCTGATAAGGAATGCCAGGCCCAGCTGTGCTGTTAGGAAAGAAGGAAAAAGCCCACACCCCGGGAGGGCAGAAGCAGAGGCACAGGGCAGCTGCTAGCTGTCTTACAGGAGGGTGGAGTTCTTGGGTTTTGACTTCCAAGTCAGAGAAGAAAACTGAAAGAAGATCCAGAGGCCGAAGCACCATCTCCCTCTCAGATCTAGGGGATGACACTATTAATTTCTTATTTAAAAAAAGAGCAACATGGCAGCCAGGGGACACAGTGGTTAGAGCACCAGCCCTAAAGTCAGGAGGACCTGAGTTCAATTGTGGCCTCAGACACTTAACATTGCCTAGCTCTGTGATCCTGGGTGAGTCACTTAACCCCAATTGCCTCAGGGGGGAAAAATCAGGCAAAGGGGAAAGCATTCAACTACAGAAAGAGGAAACACTGGGATTTATCAATAGAGGGGGAGATGCTGAAGGGGAAAAGCTTTTCTTATCCCAAAGAGTTATGGTAAATGGCCACTGTCCAGAAAGAATTTGTAGAAGAACTCAGAGAAGACTTTAAAAATTAAATGAGAGAGGTTGAGGAAAAACTAAAAAAATAACAAGAATCCAACCAAAACCAGAGGCTTATGGAAAGAAAGTAAACCAAATTGAAGAGGAGATCCAGAGTTTTCAAGAAGAAAGTGACTCTTTCACAGTTAGAATTTGGCAAAGGGAAGTCAGTAAAGTTATGAGAGACCAAGAAATAATAAAACAAAATATTGTCATGATGTAGGAAATGAAGAAGTGATAGATTTTTAAAAATTGTAAAAAGATCTGCACTCATGAGGGATGATGTTATCTAGTTTCAGAGAAACAACAAACAAGCATAGTACAATCTTACATAGACGCATAAAAATGTACATGTATATATGAGCATGATTATACATGTCTGGGTACATGGATTTGTATACTTATACAAATGTGTCTATGTATCTAAGTACATGTATGCGTGTATTTATGTACAAATATATCAGCAGTAGCCATCTTGGGGGATGCAAAAAGTGCACAGCAGAGAACAAAAGTGAACCTAAGAAGAAGCAAACAATAGATGGACACTTCTGAATAAATGTGTACTATTAATTACATATGATTTTTTGAACTAGAAATCTATTATTTCATATTTTAAATGCTCTCACATTGTTTTGTGCCTATGACAATGCTTTTCCACCCTTTGTCTTTCTTTTTCTATATTTAATTTGTTTAAATAAATGAATAAATATGTAAAAAATTTTTTTAAACATGGAGTAGTGTTTTAGGGGAATGATTTAGGTATAGAAGACACAGTATTAAATGTCTGTTTGAGAAATACAGAAATCCCATCTTTTTGGAAAATAAGTTGCTATGTACAAAAACTTCTGGGGAAAACTGACAAACAGTATTTCAGAAACTAGGTACAGTTCAATCCCTTACATCATGTGCCACTTGTTTGTCCAAAGGAATAGAAATTTGGTCCCATCGACCTCACAGCATGTCTTTGAGTCTGGAGGTAGATATTTTGGTCTCCTGGCCACTTATTTATTTTAGATTTTCAAAACAAACTGCGATATTGAACTCTTCTGTTCCCTCTAGTTCATTGATGATTTCTTGACACAGAGCTTAGAAAAACGAGACTTTGATAAAGCCCATTGGGATTCAGCAGGAGCTACTTGACAAATCCTTGAACCCAAGTCACTCTGGCTTTCACTGAGTGTCCAATAGAAGATGCTAGCTTAAGCCTCACTTGGTCATTGTGTGGGTTTTGATGGCTCAGACAGAGTGTAAACCACAGCTGTTTCTTCTGACCAAAACACTGAGGTTCTTCCCTCCCCACATTATTATTTTTATTATTATTATCATTGAGTAGGCAAAGTAGAGCATCTTTTGCCTCAATTCTTACCTAGCCTTAAATCACTAAATTACTGTTGCCTCGACCCAAGTGAGACATGGGAAAGGCCCTAGCTTAAACAGCCTAAGGTCTCCCCCTGCCTACGGGGCCATGGCCAGTCTGCCTGACCTAGGTCTTGCCTCTGCAGCTGACTCTGGAGTGAGGCTGGGGATCTTGCCCAGCTCTGCCTCCCCTAAATGCAATTCACTTGCAAGTCATGAGCTTCTAGATGCCATTGGTCCTCTTCCAGAAAGGAGCATGAAAACACAATGAAAACAAGGTAAGACCAAAATGGGTACGTGATTTAGACATAAAGGCAGATACTGTAAGCAAATGAGGAGAGCATCCATTCTGGGATGTAATTTTGGAATCATGCAAAAAGTAACAAAAATATTCAAAGCCGTTAAAATAAATAATCCATTACATAACGAGAAGGGACCAATAAAACAGTCCCCATATACTGCAAAAAACTTATAACAGCACTTTTGGTGACATCTGTGACCTGGAACACAGTAGACGTTTTCAAGTGGGCATGGCCAGAGGAGGCACGGAAACGAATGTTGTGGGACATTACTATATTGTTATAAGGAATGGAGTGTGTTGAATACAGAGAAGCAGAGAAACATCTTTGTGAAATGATGCAAAGTGACCTAGGCAAAGCCAAGAAAACAAAAATTAAAAAAAATCAATACAAACACATGCGTACATACCTGTAATCAAAATAAATTTAAATGGAAAGAATGACAAAGCAAAACTGGCAATGACCTGTAAGGAAATGCAAAAACCTGAAAAGGATACATGAGAAGACACCATCACCCGTCCTCTTTCTGGAGGTGAGAGATCCACAGGTGTTGCACACGTGCATACCTTTTCCCAAATGTGTGAAACAGCTGAGCTCACTTTTCTTCTCCTCCCTAAAACAAAAAATGGGATTTGTTACCTGGCATGGCCCTCATGGGGAGAGGGCAGAATCCATGGGATACCCTGGTGATGAGGGAAACACTAAACATCAATAACTATTTTTGTGAAAGAGCTCAGTATCTGCAGGACATAATGAATGGAGGGAAGGAGGAAAGGAAGGGTTTAGGATTAGTGCTTATCAGGGACAGATCTCAAACTTTACTAAAAATCAGAGACTTTGAATCCAAATGTTGGTCTTGTCTGCTTTTCCTTGATGCAATTGTCGGTTGCTTGGCAAAGCTATTGGAAGGGTTTGCCATTTCCTTCTGCAGTTCATTTGCCAAAGGAGCAAGTGAGGTACACAGGGTTAAGTGACTTGCTGAGGGTACCACAGTTAGCAAGTAGCTAAGACCAGATTTCACCTCAGGAAGATGACTCCCTCTGACCTCATGCCCTGTAGAATTCCTAGGCACCCAGGAAATAATAGGAATTTCTTGAAGACGGCCACACTGCTCTTTGGGTAAGATCATGTGTGCGACCTACATCAGTAAATAAAATAAAATAACAGTGTCTAAGAAATGCAAAGCGAACAGGTGGTGGGACCGAGGAGGACACACTATTGCATTTTTAATAACGGGATAAGGAAAAAGCAGTTTGCCAGAAATGTGATACCTCCTGAACACCTCACGCCAACTGCCACCTTAAATTACAAACGGGTATATGAATCCTATGTAAAAGGGGAATCTACGGCAAATTAGAGGAGCAAAGAGGAAGTTCCTGTTCACTTCTATGGATCGGGAAAGAGATTACGAGAGAACAAGGAACAGAGAAAATCACAGACAATGACAGGTTCATTCTGCTTCTATAAAGTTGCCCAAAGTCCTAATGCAGAGAAAAGAGGAAGCAAAACACTTACCTGAGGAAAAGGACGTTTGTAGCAAAAATCTCTGGGGGGGGCTGCATATGCAAGATGGAGAAGAAACGCATTCCCACTTGCAGGATCAAGAATCCTTCTCCCCGAGGTCAAAGGGGAAGGAGAGAATATGTTCAGAGGAAGAAATCCAGGCTCTCACAGGCTTCTGACAAGATGCTCCCAAAGCCCTCACCCAGGACAAGGCCGCATTGAAGCAATTCCCTTCTTTCAGCCGATAAATCGTTTAAATGGAAAGGCTGAGGGACCTCTTTGTTCCACGGCAAGCGCCACGGAAACCTCCCTCTCATCACAAGCCAGTCGGACCCAGCACAAAACAATGAATGCGGCCTGGAAGTAAAAGGCCCCCTACAAAAGAGAAAATACGGGGCGGGGGAGGGGAAGAGCGCTCCCACTTTCTCCTCCCTTTCCCCGGGGCTCTGGGCGGAGACCGGCCCCACCGCGGTGACGTCATAGGACCGCCCCTTCCCGCCCCCTCCTTCTGGGAAGTCTCCTGGGTCTGGAGATGAGGCTGTGCTGGGACCGCATCCCAAGAACGGGAAATTCTTCCCGAAATGTCAAGCGTCTTTATGCCAAACTGAGAGAGAAGCCCTTTTAAGAGAAAAGATGTTAAAGGCGAATATTCTATAAAGGGAGAGATCCTGAGGAATAAGATCACCCCTCCCTCTTTTTCTGAGGACGCCATATTTTAGCTCGGATTTTAGCACGTTAAGCTCTGCCTGCGGCCGCAAACCTTTCCGTGCCCTTTGATCCCCGAGGTCAGACAGGACAAAAGGATGGAGTGGAAAGCCCCGATCCCCCGGGTTGTCCGAGTTCCGAGCCTCCGGCCAGGCCTGGGCCTGCAGGGACTGGGAACAAGAGGTGGAAGCGCCCATCGGAGACCGGAGAGAGGGAGGGTCCCCAGAGGGGGCTCGCGGCCGGCCTCCGCCGCCCCCCCCCCCCCGTCCCCCCCACCCGCAGCCTCCCAGACTGAGCCCGGAGCCGGCCCGAGGCACCCGGCAGGTGCAGGCACACGGGGGGGCACGCTCCCGCCCCCCCCCCACCTCCCCTCAGGGACACAGACGCGGCCACGCCCAGGATCTCAGCCACATTCACGCCCCCCCCCCCCCCCCAGACAAAGGTGCGGATGCTCCCGGGCCTTGTAGCCGCCCTCCCCCACACCTACCGGGCAGGAAGGAAAGCCGGGCGGGGAGGAGGGGGCTTCAGGGAAGGGCTGGGATGGGAGAGGACAAAGGGAGGGGCTGCGGCGGGAGCAGGGAGGGGCCCCCCTCACTCACTGCGGCTTAGGCGCTCAGGACCCTCGGCTCGGTCCGTCCGGAGGACGAGGGTAAGACGGGGGACGGAGGGGTCGCTGTGAGGCGGAGAGGCAGGGCCTGAGTGAGGGGCGCACAGACCCCCCGCCGCCCCGGCCCCGGCACATCCTCCCCTCCAGACAAAGGAGACTGGCATTGAACAGAGGGTGGGAAGGGGCGGCCCTGTGACGTCACCTGCGGGGGGCTAGGCTCCTCCCAGATCGGGGGGAGGGGGAGAGAGCGGGGTTCAGGAGAGGGGAGGGGGCGCTGGAACATTAGCCCGGAGCTCTTGCGAGCCCCCCCCTATGAGATTACTCTGGCCCTCCTCACCCAGCCCCGCTAGGGGGGGGCCGCAGTGCCTCTTCCCCCCCCTCCCCCCCCCCGAGGGCCCGGCGCTGACCAGGGTCCTGGGTCCCGGGCCGGGCTGCGGGGCTGGGAGCGGGGCGGCCGCTGAGCGCGGCTTGGGGAGGGGGGGGCGGCTCTTTTACCGAAAGTGGTTGGGGGAGAACAGGAGGCGGAGGTCAAGGAGGGGGCCCGGGCTCCCCTGAAAGGAAGAGCACAAAAGCTCGGCAGCAGCTGCGAAGCCCAGGCCTTGGACGGGACTTGGATTCCTGAGAGCCCCCAGAGCAGAAGCAGAACGGGGGGGGGGGGAGGGGAAGAAGGGGGGACAGGTCAGGGGGTCTGGGGGAAGGGCGGCATCGGCTCTTTTGTCCAGGCCTGAGGAGACAGGAGATCAGGACCGGTGGGAAGGGACAGAGGGCCACCCAGGTGCGCATGCGCATCTGTCCTCCTCTTTGTGCATCCTGGGCACTGAATTCTGTGTAACACAAACCTCCCAGAGCCTGGACAGGAGGAAGCCTCTTTGCGGCTCAGACTTCTCTGCCAGGTGACTTCATCCATTTCCTTCCCAAACCACCAGTCAGCTCTAGAATACTCAGTCAATAAAAATAAATAAAAATCTCCAACAAAATATCAAAATGCAAATGATGGAGGCACTGACATGTCTTCCAAGTTAATTAAGTAATCAAGGACCATTTTTGGTCACAAAGGTTCAGGGACCCTCAGGACCAGAACTGCCTCTGGTGAGGTAGCGGGGACCCTGAGCAGCTGCACTATCTGCAGTCTCAGAGATCAGGGCTTCTTCCTGGGAACCGCCAGCAGCCCAGAGCAGTAAAGCAGGGACCACATGTCTTCCTCAATCAATCCCCTGCAACCATGGGCATGCAGAACTAGCTCGGAGAAGAGCAGTGTCAGAATGGCTGATGTGTTGGAGACTGCATTTCCCAAAGTGCTCCCATGTTGGAAACACAGACCAGCTTTAATATAAATATAAAGTCAAACGAATAAGCTGGGGAAATGAGCAATTAAAAATTGGCTAAAAAGTCCAGTGGGACCAAGGAAGAGCAAGACACAAACCAGTAGCAATCAGGATCTCAGATAAAACAAAAGCAAAAACAGATCTACTTCAAAGAGTTAGCAAGCAAACTATATTTTTGCTTAAAACTATCATAAAAAAACAATGTAGTGGCCATACTAAACTAATATGCACCAAATGGCAGAGTAGTCTTTTTATTATACCTTTTTATTGATGGAACATATGCCTGGGTAATTTTTTACAACACTGTCCCTTGCACTGGCTTCTGTTCCGACTTTTCCCTTCCCTCCCTCCACCCCCTCCCCTACATGGCAGGCAGCCTTATACATGTTAAATATGTTGTAATATATGCTAGATACATCATATCTATGCAGAACTCTACAGTTCCCTTGTTGCAGGTAAAAATAACCTGGGAAGAAATACAAAAATGCAAGTAGTCCACATTCATTTCCCAGTGGTCCTTCTGGGGTGTGGCTGATTCTGTCCATCATTTATCAATTGGAACTGAACTAGATCTTGTCTTTGTCAAAGATATCCACTTCCATCCTCATACGGTATTGTTGTTGAAGGGTATAATGGTCTCCTGGTTCTGCTCATTTCACTCAGCATCAGTCCATGTAAGTCTCTCCCAGCCTCTCTGAAATCATCCTGCTGCTCATTTCTTACAGAACAATAATATTCCATTACATTCAGATACCACAGTTTATTCAGCCATTCTCCAAATGATGGGCATCCATTCAGTTTCCAAAAGGGCTGCCACAAACGTTTGTGCACATGTGGCTCCCTTCCTCTCCTTTAAGATCTCTTTGGGATATAAGCCCAGTGGAAGCACTGCTGGATCAAAGGTATATGTCCAGTTTTATAGTCCTTTAAGAAAAATTTCTAATTGATTTCCAGCACAGTTAGATCAGTTCACTAATCTACACACAATGCATCAGTGTCCCAGTTTTCCCAAATCCCCTCAAACACTCGTCATTATCTTTTCCTGTCATCTTAGCCACTCTGAGAGGCATGTAGTAGTATCTCAGGGTTGTCTTAGTTTACATTTCTCTGATCAATAGTGAATTGGAGCACGTAAGAAAGGGAAATTGAAGGAAACAGTAGGAAGGGGGAGATTAACTATCCCTATTCATAGATCATCCTATGATTTTCTTAAAGCACCCCAGAGTATCAAAACTGGGTGGGATTGACAACCTTAATAGGGTTGCAGTGCATAAAATAAACCCATGTAAATCATCAGAGTTTCTGTGTTCTACCAACAAGACCCAGCAGGAAGAGATAGAAACAAAAGTTTTATTTTAAAAAAAATTAAAAATTAAAAATAAAAAATAAAAAAATTACTGCAAATAATAAAAAATATTTGGAAGGTTCCCTGACAAGTCCAACGCAGTGACTGCCTTAAAACAATGAGAAAACACCCTTTATACAAATGAAGAGAGATCTAAAGCACAGGAAAATGCTTAATTGTTTGTTAGTGGTCTTAGTCAAGTGAAATGACAATTCTACCTACTGTAATTTACTTGTACAGGGTCACAACAATTAAGCTATTAAAGATTTATTTTATAGAACTAGAAAAAAAACTAAAATCAAATTCATTTAGATCCATTTTTCCAATAAGTCAAAGTTTAGCAACAGGAAGAATTCAAAGCAATGAATCCATGCTATCGATAGTCCTATGAAAAAAGCTCCAGATCCGTCATAATTAGTGAACATGAAAATGATGAGAATTAGATAAAGGGTAACAAATTGTAATTAGGGTTAATTGAGGTCTAGTGGCAGGGTGGGGGTACAGGGTGTCAAATAGAGCTCCCCAGCAACCCCTTTGGATTCGGCACAAGCATACGGAGTTAAATGAGGTCTACTGCTGCAGCAAGAGTCCCCTGTAAAGGAATTTACAGACCTGAAAACCTAGATTAATAAAAGTAATTTATTTTGGGGTTTGGAAGTCAGGTTAAAGGTAGAAAGACGCCAGCGCAAGGGCTGGCACTGGGTGGACAGGAACCCTTGGCATAGCTGGCATATGCTATGTTTGGGGCTCTTGCAAAGAGGGGACTCTAGTTTCCCTCTCGTATAATGGAGGGCTTTTGGTGAAGGGGCCTATGGGTGGAGTCTAAGGTTGGCTCCTGGCTGGTTTCAGCCAGGGTTAGAATTTGAATAGAATTCAATGGGTTTTTAGGTAAGGAGCTTTTTATGCTGGGGGTGGGGGTGGAGAAACCTGAGCAGATCATTAGAGTGAGGGCTGGGACAGCCCAAATTAGCTCAGATCCGGTGCTGGCTGGGAAAGCCTGGATATCTCCCATTGGGATTCATGGAGGCTGGGAATTAGAAAGGAATCTTAACCCAAACCAACAACAACTCTCTTCTTTCCATCTTTAAATGAGAGAGCCCCCAGGAGGGGGAGAACACATTGCAAAAGGGGGAGGTCAAGAAAGGGGGGTCCCAGGCTCCACTGAAGGGAAGAGCACAATAGCTCAGCAGCATCTGCAAACTGCTGGAATTGCACTTGAATGGGACTTGGATTCCTGACAGCCCCAGAGCAGGAGAGGTTGGTGTGGGGGAAGGGCGGCTCTCAACCTTTTTTGTCCAGGCTTGAAGAGACAAGCGATTAGAACGGTCGGGAGGGACAAAGGGCCACCCAGGCACTCATGTGTATTTGTCCCCCTATTTATGTGTGTGTACTCTGCACTGTATTCTATGTAACAGAAACCTTCCAGAGCCTGGACAAGAGGGAACAACCCCGCCTTTCTGCCTCAGTTCCCTCTACCAAGTGACTTCATCAATTTCCTCCTAAACCTATTAGTGAAAATCGGGTCAATAAGATTCTGGGACCAAGTGTCAGGCACTGAGCTAAGTAAATGCTGGAAATAGAAAGAAAGGCAAAAGGCCATCTCTGTGCTAAAGGAGCTCAGTTATGGGGAAAATAACATGCAAACAACTGTGGATAATCATTCTATGTACAGATGCTCCCTCCTTAGTGCTCTCAAAGCCTAGCACACCTCCCTCCTTCTTCTTGGACCAATCCCATTATGCCAGGTTTCTACTGGACTTCCCCCTTCCCTCATATCATCAGTGAGGTATAAATATGTGCTATCTATGAATAAAGTTCTCCTTCACTTCACCCCTACCTCCTGGTGGTCTGTCTCTATGGGATCCGGGTTGGTGCTCAGAGAGGGGTAACTGCGGCCGTGCCATCCACGGACGGGCATTAAGAGTAGCTCTAAGGGGAGCTACCACGTTAGAGTAGTCCATAACAGTGTAACAAGTGGCGCCCAATGTGGGACAATTTTGGCTAGGACCTCACCTTGTAGCAGGCCTACAGGTGGGAAGAGAGACAGAACTCTGCTCTAAAGTGAGTAGAAAGTTGGGAAAATGGGACAGGTTATTGTGAGGGTCCCAGAACAGAAGGTACCAGGGAAAGAAGCTTCTAGAAGGGGAAAGCAAGTAGAAATGGAAATGGATTTTAAAAAGTAGGAGGTAGAAGGCAGTCAGATGGCTTCCTATGATAAGGAAACTCTGGGAACCATCCCAGAATGGTATCAAGTGATTGGGGGCACTTTAAGAGGTGCAAGCCACAATCCATTAAAAGTAGATAATGAAGTGCAAACTGAGAGTCATAAAACAAATGAGGGTCGAAAATTGCACTCACCCGGACCCTCCGTGCCCAGAAAATGGAGCCAGGGGAACTTAGCTATGGGAAAGAGCAGGAAATAAACAGGAAGATGAAGGAGGTGGGTGTGACATGAAAGAAGTAAGAGGTAGTGAGGAAGAAACAGGAAGTGGATATGAAGGAACGGGAGGGGGCAGGGAAAAGATGAGGAATGAGAAAGTAAACAGAGAGACACATGACCTTTAAGTAAAGGAGGGTGATAAGAAGAGGGAGGAGAAAGCAAACGGAGTGAAGGTCACCTCCATCCCCAAGGCATGGCTTTCCCCCTTGTCCCCCACCCTCCCTGAGGAGATACGTCTCCCATCTGCTCACTCTGCTCCTGCTTGTGAAGGTTTTGCAGATTCCCAGACAAATTCAGGACAAATAATACAGAAATCTGGAAAATGCAAAAGAAATGAGGATCAAATGCAATATGATGCAGCAGTATATGCAGCTGTGTCTCAATGTGCCCAAAGAGCATTTAGCAAAATTCAAACTTCTGGAAAGCAGAAGCCCTCAATGACTAGGATTAAACAGGGCCCAGATGAAACTTTTCCGGATTTTGTGGCACACCTACAGGTGGCTATTGGGAGATCAGTGGGGAGGAGAAGTCTCTAGCCTTCTTATGCAGAAATTGGCAATGAAGAAGGCTAATACTAACTGCCAGAGGGCCATGCCTACTACAGATAGGGAGGCTGGCCTGGAAGAGATGATAAAGAGATGGGAGAATGTTGGCTCCAGTGCCTTTCAAATGGATGCCCTTGCAGCTGCTTTATCTAAAGAGATTGCAGCAGAAGACCTGTAGTTTTCAGACAAACAGGGGATATTCCAACCCTTGGTGGTTGCAAGCTTCAGATACAATCTATGGGGCAGGGACATAATGAAAGCTTGTGCAGCCTCAATCTATATATCACCTCCACAGAATTTTTATTTGGCGTCATTGGATGTTTGGTGTTGTTTCATATCACGCCCACACCATTAATATGGAAATCTAACACCCTGGCTTGGGTACCTCAATGGCCTTTCTCATTTTATAAAACCTGAACCTTATGTGAAATTATAAAACAACAGTGGGAGACCGGACATATAGGATCAATGTCCAGCCCATGGAATAGTCTTGTATTTATTAAAAAGAGAAAATCTGGAAAATGCATCATGTCAATGGACCTTAGGGCCATTAATGCTACTAGTGAATCTAAGGGAGACCTAAAGCCTGGCATGTCATCTCCTAATCTAGTACCCACTGGATGGCTAGTTACAGTAATAGACATATAAGACAGTTTCTGCTCCATCTCTCTGGACCCAGAGTATAAGGAAAGATTTGCTTTTACCATTGCCTCAATAAACAATGTAGAATGTGATTTGCACTACCAATAGAAAGTTCTCCCCCAAGGGATTTCTTGTAGCCCCACTTTGTGTCAGGTGTACATAGTGCAAGTGCTAGAGCCAATTTGGAAGGTGTGGCTTCATGCTATGACTTTGCATTATATGAATGATATACTGTTATCAACGAGCAGTGGGAAATATCTGTCTGGCCTGTTTAAAGAGACCATGAGCATTCTTGCTCCACATGGACTGGTGATAGCCCCAGAAAAGATCCCACATAAGTATCCCATCATTTATTTGGGACTCCACATGGAGACTTCTGCAGTTATTAATCAGATACCTAACTTACAATTAGACAAGGTGAATACTCTGAACCTATTTCAGAAACTACTTGGACAAATTCAATGGATAAGGGCTCATGTCCTTATTCCTATTGCTTTGATGCAGCCTTTAGGTGACATCTTAAAAGTGTATAAAAGATATTCAGAGCCCCTTAATATCATTTCACATAGCTTATATGCTGTCCAAGTGCTCAGAGGCATTGAAGATACAGTCCTACAGTCTCATAATCATTCAATTGCTAATCTCCTTGTTTTATTGCAGCTGATTTTACAGACTAGGAAACATCCCATTTACATCCTGCATGTATATTCTCACCAATGCTGTGCAGGAGACATATTTGTTGAAAATGAGGTGTTGGACCATGCTTTACAATGTTTCCTTCTCACGGTCACCACACATCCTGAATGTGCCCATAATTTTCTCCACTTACCCGCTAATTCTCTCCATAGCCTTTATGGCCTCACCTTGGAACAAGCCCAACAGATAGGGAAGCAGTGTGTTCAGTTTCTCCCTCCTCCACCTAGTAAAGGAGTTAATCCCAGGAGTTTATTCCCCAATGATTTGTGGCAAATGAATGTGATACATGTAAGCTGTGCAGCCATCCACATGTGTATTGACGCTTATTCTAGATTCCTTTGGGCCACAGTGGCCTCCTGTGAGAATACTCCTTCAGTGATTAAAAATATGTATAGTTGTTTCTCCTCTCATGGAGTTCCTAATGCCATAAAGACCAACAATGGGTCAGCTTATACCTCTAAGCAGATGGCCACCTTTCTCACCACATTCACCATTAAGCATGTTACAGGGATTTCCTATAATCCACAGGGTCAAGCCCTGGTGGAACAGGCCTATCATATTCTGAAGGCCACCCTTGTTAAAGAGAAAGGGGGAGTAAGTAGACAGAACAGTTGGATATGGATAAGACTTTATATACTTACAATTTTTTGTGCCTGGATAGCGATATCAGCCTCTCTCCAGGATTGATACATTTGGCACAATCTTATAGACAGGACAGAAAACTAAGCTCCATGAAAGATGCGCTTCAAGAGCTATTGAATATTCAAAAGGTTCTTTGTAAGGACGGGGAAGGCCGTTGCCAAGGTCCATCCTTATTACTTTGGAGAGGGCCGGGATATTTTTGATTGCAGATCCTGATGGGGAATTCCTTTGGATTCCAGAAAAAAAGAACAAGGAGAGTTTACCCCTATTAAAACCGGGGCTAAAGAAGAGAAGGAGATGACCTAGGAGACCCCCAAAACAGCGCCATAACAGAGAGATGACTACCCTTGGCAGACCAACTTAGTGATTGGACATAATACACTTCCCTTCCCATCCCCTTCTATTGTATCCCATGGGCTCTATGGAGCCATTTTTGTATTGTTGCTTCTTTTGCTTTTGCCTTCTTTGCTAGGATGCTTTATATGTATTCTTAAAACAATTCTTTAGAGGTGCTTATGAAAGAGCTTCTGATTTGTCAACATGAGAACATTTGGTCTTATTAATAAAAAAGGGGGAGATGTAAGGGTTTAAAATCCTCTAGAAATAAGGAATGCAGTTTAAGGAGGACATGAGGGATGAGAGGTTCTGAGGAGCAGGAGAGTCCTATGTGAAGGTGGAGCGCAGTCCCAAGAGGTGGTGTCTGACTCCAGGTACCATGCCTCACTCCTTAGTGCTCTCAAAGCCTAGCATGCCTCCCTCCTTCTTCTTGGGCCAATCCCATTATGCCAGGTTTCTACTGGACCTCCCTCTTCCCCCATATCATCAGTGAGGTATAAATATGTGCTATCTATGAATAAAGTTCTCTTTCACTTCACCCCTGCCCCCTGGTGGTCTGTCTCTATGGGATCTGGTTGGTGCCTGAAGAGGGGTAAATGCAGCCTAGCCGTGCCATCGATGGACAGGCATTAAGAGTAGCTCTAAGGGGAGCTACCAGGTTAGAGTAGTCCATAGGGGTGTAACAGGTGGGAAACCTGAACAGTTCTTTAGAATGGGGCCTGGGACAGCCCAAGTTGGCTCAGGTCCCATGGGGGCTGGGAGAGCCAGATATCTCCCACTGGAATTCAAAAGGGTGTTTTCCACGAGGATTTGTGAATCAAAGGTCCTAGCTTCTCCAGCTGGGAGGGGTTGGGAATCAGAAAGGGATCTTAAAGGGACGACAACCCACATCAGGTTCAGCCAGGGAAAATGCTCCAACTCAAAGGAAATTGTGCATTTCCCTTTGTTGATTCCTGTATTTCTCAAGGCTCAAATGATCAATACATTATTAGCGACATGGCACAGTTTAGCAAACAATAAGCCAAGTTCTCTCACAATTCCCTTTTAAATTCATGGCTCAAATCAAATTCCTTTTTTTTTTTTTAATTTTATTTTATTTAGAATTTTTTTTCACAGTATATATGCATGAGTAATTTTTTTATAATATTATCCCTTGTATTCATTTTTCCAAATTATCTCCCCCTCCCTCCATTCCCTCCCCCCAATGACAGGCAATCCCAAACATTTTACATGTGTTACAATAAAACCTATATACAATATATGTGTGTAAATACCAATTTCTTGTTGCACATTAAGCATTAGATTCCAAAGATATAAGTAATCTGGGTAGATAGACAGCAGTGCTAACAATTTACATTCACTTCCCAGTGTTCCATCTCTGGGTGTAGTTATTTCTGTCCATCATTGATCAACTGGAAGGGAGTTGGATCTTCTTTATGTTGAAGATATCCACTTCCATTAGAATACATCCTCATACAGCATTGAAGTGTACAGCGATCTTCTGGTTCTATTCATTTTACTCCGCATCAGTTGATGTAAGTCTCTCCAAGCCTCTCTGTATTGCTCCTGCTGGTCATTTCTTACAGAGCAATAATATTCCATAACCTTCATATACCATAATTTACCCAACCATTCTCCAATTGATGGGCATCCATACAACTTCCAGTTTCCAGCCACTACAAAAAGAGCTGCCACAAACATTTTGGCACATACAGGTCCCTTTCCCTTCTTTAGTATTTCTTTGGGATATAAGCCCAGTAGTAGTACGGCTGGGTCAAAGGGTATGCACAGTTTGATAACTTTTTGGGCATAATTCCAAATTGCTTTCCAGAATGGCTGGATTTTTTCACAACTCCACCAACAATGTATCTGTGTCCCAGTTTTCCCACATCCCCTCCAACATTCATCATTATTTGTTCCTGTCATCTTAGCTGATCTGACAGGGGTGTAGTGGTATCTCAGAGTTGCCTTAATTTGCATTTCTCTGATCAGTAGTGATTTGGAACACTCTTTCATATGAGTGGATATAGATTCAATTTCATCATCTGAGAATTGTCTGTTCATATCCTCTGACCATTTATCAATTGGAGAAGGGTTTGATTTCTTATAAATTAGGGTCAGTTCTCTATATATTTTGGAAAGGGGACCTTTGTCAGAACCTTTACCTTTAAAAATATTTTCCGAATTTGTTACTTCCCTTCTAATCTTGTTTGCATTAGTATTGTTTGTACAGAAACCTTTTAGTTTGATGTAATCAAAATCTTCTATCAAATCAAATTCTTAAGAGGTGAGACAACAAAATATCAAGGCTGGATATTGTTCTAGCCCATGACCCCTTCCAAGGTTGGAAGGAGAGAAGCAGTAAGGACATCTCTATGTGTGAGACAGGAGTGGAGGAAGAGACATTGGCAAAAGGAACCTGAGTGTTGTGAGAGGAAGAGGAGGGGAGAAGGAGCTCTCAGGGAATGACCTCCATCAGTTCAGTAAAATAGGAGACAAGATTCTCAATTGAGATGGTGGGTGTGTGGTGGGAAAAAGCCATGGGAGATTTGAGAAGAAATGAAAATTTTATGAATAGTCATTGTGGTGGGTGGGGTAGTGAGTTAGAGAGCTAAATACAGATAGCCTTGGGGCTGCAGGAGCAGCTTTGTCATTTTTTTTTTTTTTTTTTTTTTTTTTTTTTTTTGCTGAGGCTGGGGTTAAAATGACTTGCCCGAGGTCCCACAGCTGAGAAGTGTTCAGTGTCTGATGGCAGATTTGAACTCAGGTCCTCCTGATTTCAGGGCTGGTGCTCTATCCACTGTGCCACCTAGCTGCCTCAGCTTTGCTACTTTGGGGGCAAATTAACTGCTGTTTTAGTAGAGAAGAAAGAGGCCTGGATCAAACCTAGATTGATGACATCAGTCCTCTCACACATGACTCACAATTGAAATGTAAAAATTTCGTGATGAATTTGGGACCAGCCCTTTAACAATTCACTGTTAAATATTTTCAGATTGGGAAAAGGAGACAAAATGGCATTTGGGGCCATGCCGTTCACTATTCTGTTAACATAGCAAGAAGGGAAAGTATGACATTATTAATGACATTGTCTGAGAAGTGGTCTGTGAGGTCAGTTGCCTTAGGACACTTTTTGTTGTTGTTTTATTCTGTTTTGCTTGTTTTTCTATGATGATGAGAGATCCCACTGTTTGTGGGGATGACAGGGGACCAGTGTGGCTCTGGATGGGTCTGGGCATGCTTGGGTCATTTTTCACTTGTGTCCAACTCTTTATGACCCCATTTGGGCTTTTCCTAGCAAAGATCCCAGAGTGCTTTGCCATTGCCTTCTCCAGTTAATTTTACTGCTGAAGAAGTGAAGCAAAGTATTAAGTGATTTGCCCAGGGTCAGACAGCTAAAAAGCGTCTGAGGCCAGATTTGAACTCCTGAAGATGATCCCTGCTGTCTCTGGGTCCATCCCTCTATCCACTGAACCCGCAGCTGCCCATGGTTGTGCTGCCTTGTCCCCAAGGGGTCACTCTGATGCCTCGGTGAGTGTGACTAGAGTAAGTGTCTCCCAGAGAGCAAGCCTGACAGAGCTTTCCAGGGTCTTTGGTGCTGAAGGGGCCTTATTTATCTCTGATGATCTCCTGTAACCTAAGCTGAAGTGGGAATCCTTGAGAGCTCATTTCAGCAAATGGGTAAGACTGGGATAAGGACTTCTCCCATTAAAGGCAGAGAGAGTAGGAGGGAGTCAGGAATCTCAGCAACACATTCCAGTCAGGCCAGTAAGCAGCTGCTGAATGTCCCTGAGGTAAAAGTGGATCGTTTGGGAAATGACTTTTCCTTTAATATTAAAACGTATCCCTCATTTTTCTAGACATGGAAAGATGAGGGCACACGGGTGAGATGGGAATTAAGGAGGCAGCACATTCTCATAGAGACACTGCTGAATTCTGAGCCAGGAAAATGTGGGTTTATATCCTACTGTCCGAGCTGTGCACACTCCCTGGAAGTGTGACCTCAGACACCTCCCCTTACCACTCAGGGCTTCAGTTTTTTCTCTGTAAAAGGAGAAGCCCCGACTAATTGACCTTGAAAGTTGCTTCCACATCTCTGAGCCTAAGTGAGATGTAAGACAAGCCCATCACCTCCCCGGCCTACCGGCCACGCCATCAACGTCTCTGAAAATGCTCCTTGGAGGCGGGACGCAGTTACCTTTGGAACCCCCAGTGACCCCCCTGCTCCAGCCGAGCTCCGGGGACTGGAGACCTGGATCCACGGCCACATCTCAAAAGGGGCGGACTCGGGGGGTAGAACCTCCACGGGGCCTGAGCCAGAACATCAAAGGAGCCCGAGGGGTCAAACACCCCAGACAGACAGCTGTTCAAAGACCCAAGGGCGAGCAGCAGCAGACAGCAGGTGCAGCCCCCTCATGCAAAGGGCAGCTAAGAACTGGCAGCTGTTTACTGTCTGAAGGAAGCCTTTTCTTTCCTGCCATTACACTGGTTTCTGGCCTCTTCTTATTTAAATGTTTCTCCTTCTGTAATCCCTGCACTGTCAGCAGACCTAAACGGTTCCCCCCCACACACACACAACCCTCCCATCCCCCTACCATACAATGCTTTTCAATACAGTTGAAATGGCTGTTGGGCTCCTCCCTCAGGCTCCGGCCCCTTGACGCTGCAGCCTCAGGTGCCCATTAGAAGCCTGGATGTGGACCCCCATGGGAAGGATGGCTTTCACTGGTCGTGGACAGCGTGTCCCCCAAACCCTGCTCCCCTCTGGGCTGAGAGCCCCCCAGTCCCAGTGCGCGTCCCTGAGAAGCAGCTTATGGAAAGGGGGCAGCTCGGGTCCATGACTTCTGCCCCATTCTCGTGGCACCCCCCAAGTCCCAAGCACTGCATCTGGCTGCGGGGGAGAGGACCAGCCTCACCCACAAATCTGTACAGCTCAGGCGCAGGTTTTAGGGCCCGGCACAGAGAAGCGGCACCTACAAGCTCCCCTACACTGGGGAGTCTCTCCAGATCGGGGCCACTCTGTGTCCTGGGCACAAGCGGCAACATGGGCCCCCCTTGGATCCCTCAATCACAGCCGAGGTCACTCTCCCTTCATTCTCAGTTCCTCCTGCGGGTGACTCTCCTAAATGCCTCGCTGGTTCCCTCGGGCCAGCTTCTGGGCCACACATTCTGTAGGACGGGACAGAGGCTTCCTCCAACAAGTGGGGGGGAACCTGCCCTGCCAGAGCAGGAGCCCGACCTCTGACCTGGCTCTTCAGGAAAGGCAGCTGCCAGTCTTCTGTCCAAGTTCCAGGTCAGGCGGGGGCTTCCACAAGGACCTCGGTTCCCTTGCACCGTCACAGCGCCTCAATCCCCCCGGCTGCCAGACTCTGCTCCATGAGCTTAACGGCCTCCCCTGGGATTCACTCTGACACCCTCTGGCCTTCCTCGTCTAACCCCAGCCCTCGGCCTCGAATGCCCCGTGCCCCCGTCCACAGCAAGGCCCTTCTTGTTGGCTCCGCCCCGGGCCCCGCCCCCAGCCTCTGGGGAGGCCTTTGCCCTCTTGTTCCCATGGTGCCCACAGCATCCCTCCGGGTCAGGAGCTGATGAGGGGGAAGAAGTGGGAAAGGCAGGCGGTCATGCAGAAAGGACTCCCAGGCTCAGGCCGGCGCAGATGCAAGGAGCAAAAAGCTTTATTATGAGGATAAAACGGGCAAAGTGCCCCAGTGCCATTCACACTTCATGGAGAGGAAGTTTTTGTCAGAAAAGACGCAACGTTGGGGTGCACGAAAGACTTGGGGTGCCGGGGAATGGGTCTGGGCAGCTTCTCTGAAAGAACTCAGGCTCTAACCATCTCCAATCCAGCAAAGACATTGATTTGGACATTTAACTGAGGGCAAAACACTGAGAACCTGCTCTTTAAGGGGCTGGGCAACCCAGCACAGAGATGTGAGCTTCATTTAGGGAAGGAAAAGGAAGCACAGATGGAGAATCTGGCAGCAAATCGGAGGCTCTCAGGAGATTGTGCCCTGCTGTTACACCTGAGCTCAGGTATGCCTGAGAAAGGGCCCTGGGGAGGATTCACACCCTCTTGTTCCTGAGCAGGGGCAGCCCCCTCCACATGGGAAAAGCAAAGGGTCCTTTTAGGAAGTCTCTGAGAGAAAGGGGGAGAATTACCGGGGCTGCAGCAGCAGCTGAGACCGAATCATTCCCCTCAAAGCCCTGGGACCCAGACTCCTGTGGGGCCCCGAATGAACGTCTCAGTTTCCATAACTGTTCCCAGCTGGCAAGGGCATAGAACGGCTTCTGCTTAAAGGCTTCCTCATGGGAAATGGATGGGAATTGCAGCCCAGCAGCCTCCACAGGTGGGAGGAGCAGCCTCCACAGGTGGCAGGAGCAGCCTCCACAGGTGGGAGGAGCAGCCTCCACAAGTGGGAGGAGCAGCATGCACAGGTGGGAGGACCCTTCCAGAGGCTGAGGTGCTGATAGATGTCTGTCCTGTAGGTCCCTCTGAAATCCAATTAAGACTTGTCTGGAAGACACAAATCTTATTAAAAGGCAAGGCCTAAATCAAAAGCAGAATAATAATTAGGAAAGGGTCACTAGAGAGGACAGCAGATTCCCCAGGAGCTTGTCCCCAAACCCTGTCAATGTAGCTGCTGATGAAGGTCAAGCGTCCACCTGACCTCCCTGGGGACGGGTCAGCCCATCGCTCAGTTGGATGGAGGGTGTGGATGCAAACACAGCAGGAAGTATTGGCCAGAGCAGAGACCCCCTTTAGAAGCAGAGAGGCAGTCTGAAGTGAGGCAGTTGCCAAGCAGTGGAGGGACATTTGGAAATCTTGGAGGGGCTGGGCGTTGTTCTGGGTGACTTCCTGGAAGATCTTGTTAACATTACCAATGGCCTCATCACGTTCCAAATAACCAAGGAATGGGACCGAGATGGTTCTCTCTTTTCCCTAAAAGCCATGAAAACAGCCACAGTGGAGTGTGGGGGAGATAGGGGTGAGGTGGGGGGGGATTGATTAGGAAGGGCTGGCAGGTGGGCGTCGAGGGAGCCTCCAAGTACAAACAGCCAGGAGAAGATCAAAACAAAAGGACCTGCAGCATGGGTAGAAGGAACAGGGAGATGCTGGGGTGGGAGTGGTCTCACCCACTGAAGACACAAACCACTCCTTCTGGGAGCCGCATGTGCTCCTCTTTCACCACAGCATCAGACATGGCGAGGCTCGCCAACTCCGTGGCAACAGTGAAGCCAGGAGGAGCATCCCCACAGCCGGCAGGGAAGAGGTGTCTGGAGGGTGAGGGGTCACCTGTGGGAAACGTCCTCTGGGAAAACTGCCCTCAAACTCTCTTCTCTTCTTCCAACCCACCAGAAACATTTCCCAGGTAGTTTCAATAATCAAGAGAGTAACAGCCAGGCCTTCCAAATACCAATCCCCAATCATTCTTACATCATTTAAGGACCTTGTTTCCTAGAAATCACACACACATACACACACACTCACACTCACACACACACACTCACACACACATATACACACACACACACACACACACACACACACTCACACTCACACCCAGTGTCAGAGATACCACTGACCCACACTTGAGTTTGTAAGACTCAAAGTTCTAGCTAAACGTTCCCGTCAAACCTTTTGGCTATTTCCAAATTCTCTGGGAAGTTTGCCCTTTTTGGGAGCCAGGGAAGGCTGAACTGGCAGGTCCCACTTAGGAAGGAGGCCCTCCCTCAGGAACGTTCACTGATAGGGCTCCCAGCAGTTCCCTTCTCTTTCCATCCACCCGCCCCTGCAGCAGGGAGGGATGGGCAGAGGGGGAGAAAGGAGTGATGAGGAGTAAACTGAGGTCTAAACCGAGATGGGTCAGTTCCTTTTCTCTCTCTCCTTCCTTCCCCAAAGTAACCCAGGGCGGGTTTGGCAGTAAAAGAATTTGCTACTTAATGCTGTATGGAAACATAGTCTTTATTGATTAGAATGGAAACACCGGAGAGCAGGTGGGCAAAATAGCTGCAAGGTACAAGGCCAGTTGTGCAAAGAGTAGATTTTTGAATTCTCTCTATTATACAAGAGCACAATCATTTAGATGCAGTGACATAAGGAGGTTCCAGAGAGTGATGTAAATAAGATAAGCATTCTCTTGTTATCTTTTGGGGACAGACAGAAGTCTCTTCCCCAAAAAGGAATTTCCTGCTGCCATTCGGTCTGTCTGAGCAGATTCCGATGGGGGCTGTGACACCTCAGAGAGCCCAAACTAGTTTGATCAGATCTTGTATCAAAGGTCCAAGTCCCAAAGAAGTTGGAGATCAAACAAGGAATATCAAGGGGCGTCCGCCCTCAACAGGAGACTCTTTTCCTCTCTGTGCTCTCCCCTATGCCTTGGGAGTGAAGGTTGGGGATCCCACAATTACCAATCAGGTGACCTGAAATCCAAATTTCCTCCTTCATCTCCACACTGGCAATAGATGTGAGCTACCTCTAAAGTCCTCTCAAGTCCTAGCCAGCAGGAAGCAGTTACAGGCCGTCAAATGGGTGAGGTTCATACAGCATTTGCCCCGCCAAGTCCTTTTACAGACATGGGACCCTCCCAACAACCCTGGAAGGTGAGTGCAATGAAATCCCCCACAGAACACACTGGCTACAGTTCTTGTGGGCACCCTGGGCTGGGGTTCTAGCTGCTCCCAAGCCTGTGAACAGAGGACAAAAGGCTTGACTGCCTCTTAATACATTTCTGCCACTTAAAGCGGGCTCACCAAGGGCAGAGGCTGCTGCTCCTCCCCCTCCCCCTGACACTCTGGGCACTGCCCGTGCCTCCTGGACTCTCCTCGCGGAGCACGTAGATGGAACCTGCAGAGGGCTGGGGTGAGGGGGGCCAGGATCCCCTTCTGCTGGTACTCCCAATGTCAGGGCTCAGACGATGCTGGCCTTGGGGCCCGATCCTTCCCCATCCCATCTGCAGCTGCTGGGGTTGGGAGATGCTGGGGCAGGGTTTCCAGGGCCCCCTTGCAGTTGCTGCCTCCCCTTTTCTGCCAGATGAGGCAAAAGTCAAGTTTTCAATTCTCCAGCTTTCTCTTTTCTTGCTCTGATCTGAGATGACCAGGACATAGAGGGGCCTTGACTATGACGATCTTAATCTGTCAACCGCTTTTCAAACCTTTTTCAACTTTTATAAGATTTCATCCTTATTTTAGCTTAATAGAAATTCTACAGGCTGGTATCTCAGAAACTACCAAAATGTTTCAGGACGGGAACTACCCCATGGTCTCAGGAGCTCTTACCTGCAATCTTAACATCCCTCATTGCCAGTCTCCTTAATGAGTGATAGCAAAATCTCCAGAATCTGCTTAGGTGGTTTTTTGTTTGTTTGTTTGTTTTTTAGCAGTTCCACAACTTTAGTTATCTAGCTTTTCATCTGTAGCCCCAACTTCATCAGTGCTGGGATCACAGAAGGTTTTGGAGTTTTGTTTTGTTTGTTAATCTAATATGGGAGATTGTGATGCAATTAGATCTTTCCCAATGTTCTTTCTAACTAAACCCCGGGGACAAAATGGATTTAAAAGCAACTTCTTAGAAACAAAAAAAATGTAGAAATTTATTCCAATGCTGGTTAAATGGTTAAATAAACAAAGACTGGGTCCTACCAAATGCATCCTATCATATAAATATTGCCTTAATACCTAACATGGGCAGAGTCCATACAGAAACAAAAGTAGAGACCAAATTCTATAATGAATATTGGTGCAAAAATTTTAAACCACCAAAATACAAAACCTATTCCTATGCAAAACCCAAGAAACATTGGCATAAATGGGGCTTTCCTAAAACCAGGAAGTAGAATTTGTCTAAAATAAAGAACTAGTGTTATACCTAATGCAGACAAGAGAGAAGAGTTTGCAATAAAAACAGAAGTAAAGAGAGGATATGAAAAGGATAATCTCTGAACCAGTTAATAGTGGTAACATGGATTTACTTTAATATCACATTTGAAGTTTCCTTTCCTTTTGAAGACCTAAGCTAGCATAAATATCCTTGAAGCCTTATTTTCCAATTAGATTTACTGAATGAATCTTTTAATAAGATTTAATAGTAGATAAGGTGGAATGAGCCTAAATATATCTTGAAAGAAATGAAATAAAATAACCATCTTTTAGTAAGTTACTCCTTTTTCAGTGAGCTAGACCGATCCAGAGCAAAAATCCTTAAAGAAACACTGAAGGAGACCTTTCAAAAAAGTTCTCAGAAAGGTAAAGTTCTAAGCCAAGGAAGTATTGAATTGAACAATTATCTCACCCTAAAATCTCCTCATTCCACCCTGACCTGCCCAGCAGCTGACTACTGTCAGTCTCCCTAGACCTCTGTAAAACTGAGGAATCTGCATCAGGAAGAGTTCCTTTTTTCTGTTATAAAATGAGCTCTGTGACCTTCCAATTTATCATACACCACTGAGGTTTTGGCTGACCTTATTTAATGGTGATTTGATCTTGGTATTTAAATAATTTTTGACAAGAATCAAATATTTTCTTTTGGAGACATAACAGATATTCACGCTCATCACTACTATTCCATACTGTACCAGAAGTGCTTGCCATAGCCGTCACTCAAAAGCAAAGAAATGGAAATTATAAACAGCAAAGAGGCAAACAATAAATAAAACAATGTCTTTTTTACAGATGATATGATTGTTTACTTAGAGAACTCTACAGAATCAATTAAAACTTAAATGAAGTTTTTACTAACATCAGCAAGACAGGAGAGAGTAAATAAACTCAAACAAGTTATCAGTATCATATAAATTATCAATAAAATCCAGGAGAAAGATAAATTCCTTTGAAATTACATATAGTATGAAGTAACTAGAAGTCAACCTGCCAAAACACAGATAGCAACTCGGTGAACACAGGTCTCTCTTTACATAATTAAAAGTAGCTCTAGACAAGGGGAGAAATATGAATTACTCATCGCCAGTTCAAAAATGATAATGCTGCCTATATTAATTTACTAATACAACGCAACAAAAATCAAAATACCACTGAATTTCTTGAGAACATTAAAAAAGGATAACAAAATTCGTCTGGACAAACAAAAATTAAGGCTATCATGGAAATTAGTGGGAAAATTGGGAAGGAAAGGGCCTAGCAGTGCCAGATCATAAAACTACACTAGCAAGCCCTTATGATTAAAAATGTATTATTGAGTAAGAAACAGAAAGACTGACCATAGGAACAGATTGGGTATACAGCATGCAGGAGCAAAAGAGCACATCATCCATTTCTTTGACAAAGCTAATAATCCCAGCTGTGGGAAAATTCACAAGTCAACAAAAGCTGCTGGGAAAATTGACAAGTAGTCTAACAGAATCTGAGGTTGGAAAAAGGTTTCACAGGAAACACAAGAGTGAAGCTGAAAATGGGTATATTCCTTGGATGTATGGGCTAACATCATAAACAGAGAAGCTCAGAAGGAGATGGGAAAGAAATCATGACCAAGCAAACGACAGACAGGTTCAAAAGAAGCTAAATGGACACTCTGGCTGACATAAAATTAAAAAGCTTTTCCACAAACAAAATCAATGCAGCTAAGACTAAAAGGGAAGTGAGAAGTTGAGGCGGGAAAGCAGCATAGTCCTTAACTTTTTTCAGTGAACCATTGTGCAGATATTTTACATAATGTGAATTTACCCATAGATGTGTAAAAAGCCAGAAGGGAGGCAGGAAGGAGACTGTGCCCCTGTGGAGCCAGCACATGGGCCAATGACACATAAAGTCTGGATATACAGAATCAAGAGCAGGAGGAACACTTTCTTGCAGGGGCCAGCCCCAGGACAGCCTGGCTGGAACTGAAAGGAAGAACATGCCACGAGGCACGGACATGGAAACCTGTGGCATGGGACAGACGTGGTGCTCCAATGATGGACAAAACATCCAAATGCAGGGGCCAGACTCTCAGGTGGGCGGGTGCATTGAACGCAAGTTGTCCTGCATCAGTACTGGAGGTCTTAAGGCAAGCCCAGATCCATCAGTGGTGGTGGCTGTCTCTCTGCAGATCTATTCTTCTGCCTTCTGCTAGAGAGGGTTTTTAAAGGTTTGGGGGGGCCACAGAGTACCGAACTGAAGGAGAGGAGCAGGATGAGATCCCAGTATGGTACAGAGGTGGTTTGGGAGAATTCCTTGCATACAATCCAATTTGTACAATGTGAGTTAAAATGAAGCAACATCCATCTGTAGTCCATTCTATTCCTATTGAGTTTTCTATACAGGTCTTTTATATGTACAATTTCTAAGTCATCTAAGTTTTATTATTCTCCTTGACTTCTTTTTTATGTATTTCATGGTTGTATTAGGCTAGGTCACACAGGAAAAGTTGAGGTGCCCTGCCATTATAGTTTTATTATCTATTTCTTCCTGTAATGCGTATAACTTTTTCTTTAAAATTTTGAATCCTAGGCCCTTGTGCACATATCTCTTTTCTGACACCAGTGACTGAGGTTCCCCTAAACAAGAATTAGCCGGCATGCCAATTTACCCTTTCAGTGAGGCCGAATTTTACTCTGCATTTTTTCTGACATCATCATTGCTTCCCTTATGTTTTATCCTTCATATGAGATATAACAGTTTCTGCTTCAGCCCTCTAATTTCACTCTGGTTCTCTCTTTCTTTCCAATGTTTCTTTTCAAAATACAAAAAAGAAGAAACAAGCATAGTCTGGAAGTTCTGGTTTCTAATTCATTTTACTGCCCACTTGCATTTAGCAGTGAGTTCATCCCATTAACACAGTCATGATGTATTTGCTTCTGTTTTTCCTTCTCTCTTTTTATCCCTTTTCCCCACTAGTTTCTATTTTATACATGACCACACCATATTTTATCTGCCCAAAGTTTGTCACCACTTTTTCCTTCTCCTCTCCCATTTCTCTACTTACCTTTAGGGTAAAATAGATTTTTTTGACCCACGGAAGAAGTACATATAAATACAGATATAGATACTTCCCCACTTTGAACCAATTTAGATGGGAGGGAGGTTCAAGGATTGGTCACTCCCCTCATCATCATTTTCCACTCCAAGGCAAAACCTCTTCCCTGAATGCTTATTTTATGAGATCATTTCCTCCATTATTTCTCTCCCTTCTACCATCTGCCAGGGCATCCTTATTTCTCACCTATCTATTTTGCATCATCCCCATCCAGACCCTTCACTTCCAAAACCTCTTTCTAGTTTGAATGCTTCTACCTGCCTAGTAAAGATAAAACTCATAGGAGACAGGGTTATCGTCTTCCCTTCTAGAAGAAGACACAGGGTATCAGTAACGAGTCACTTGAGGGGTCTCTATCATATTTACCTTTGAATGTTGCTTTTGAGTCTTCAATGTGAGACTCACATTTTCTCCTCAGCTCTAGTCTTTTCATCAGGAATGCTTCAGCGGCCTCTATTGCATTCAATGTCCAATTTTTCTCTTGCTGTGCTTCCCCAGAGAGGAAGCCCGTAGTGAGTGGAGTGTTCCCAGAACGAGTGTCTTCTGCCACAAAGATGTTGTCCGCTGAGTGATGTCCGTCTAGATGTGTTTCCATAGAGAGCAATCCCGAAGTAAGCGGTGTAAGACAGAAACTGGAAAGCCTCTGGGCAAAGGAACCGACCTTTATCAAGGGAAACAAGGTGAGGTCTCAGACCGTGCTGGACGGACCATAGAGCCCACCTTTGTTTCTCTCAAAGGTTGGTTTCTTTGTCCAGAAGTCCTTCCCAGTCTCTCTCTTACACCAGAATGTTGCCAGAGAGAGTGTCTTCTACCTCCATTGTCTTTGCCTCTGAGTTCTGAGAGTAGAGTAGGTGCGTATCTCCAAGAGGGTTGTAATTGAACGATTCTAATAGTATTTATCTTCACCCATCAGCATTTCATCTACAGAGTATTCTGACATTAAATCCACTAGTGTCTTTTCCTCAGAATCTTCAGAGATTAGATGTGCTTCCCCTGAGAGGGTAGTAATTATAATGTTTTCAGAAAGACTGTCTCCATCCACAAGTGTTTTTTGTGTTCTCAGTATTAGATGTGATAACATTGAAAGTAAATCTGTAATAACCAGACTGTTCCAGAAAGCCTAAGCCCTACCACAAGTCTTTTCCTCTCTGCAGTATAGAGTTGTGTTGATTTTTTTCATTCCTAAAACACAAAAGACCACTCGTCACATGGCATGACTCTCAGGAAGCAGAAGGAGAGGGAGGGAAACATGGCATACTGTGGTGTAAGAAACAGGAAACCGCATGGCATATTTTTACATGAGGGGAAGAATCTAAAGGTATTAATGAAAAAGTGGGGAGGAAGAACAAAAAGGGCTTTTCCTGCAGCCTCATTCCTTCCAGCTCTGCAGCTTCAGCATCCGGGCTTGGCTTGAGACCTCCAGCACTACAAGGGGAGCCTTTGGCTGGCTCTGCCACTCAGCCTCACGTCTGGCACCTGCTTGTGTGCCTCCTGTCCATCCATGCTCAGGTGCCATGTGTCTTTCCTCAGTCCACATGTTGCTTGTCCTCTCCTTTGTGGGGCGGTGGCTGGCTCCTCCTGCTGCTCCCGTCCTTCTCTTGCTCCTCAGTACCCGGGTCCGTGTGTCCTTGGATCATCTCCCGGCCCCCTCCCTTCCCAGACGCACGACTCCCTTCCTGTCTCCCTTTCTCCCTTGAAGCCGAGTCCGGGGGTAAATTCACTTTACTCTAAAATTGCTCCACTAAAGGTTTGCCCAACAGTCCACTTACAGAAAGAGGGAACTGTGTAGAGTTGGTATAAAAAATCGATGCCTCAGTGCAAAGCAGTTTGGCAGAATTTTGATAGAAGACCAATACCTCATAGCACATAGTAAATTAAACTGTAACAGAATACATGGTTTAGCTATGATAAATGAAAGGATAAACTGGGCCTATGAAATGATGAATCACTGTAATCACTAATAAGTACCTTAGCTGAAACCTCCACCTCATTAATGTATTCATTCACTCAGCCATGGATTGACTCCTCCAATGTGGCCGGCACATACAAAGCCAGACGGGCTAAGTGACGAGCCACAAGCCCACGGACAGCATGGTCGTAGGCTCTGGAGATGCAAACACTGTTACAGACACAGTCCCTAACAAGACAAGCTTGGGTTCTGCTAAGACAGAAAATGTGTAAATGTACATGAGAAGAAACACAAATGCAAAATGCAAGGCAGTCTGGGAGCAAGGCTTACAGCAGCTTTTCAATCAAGAAAGGCTTCATGTCATGGTTGGGGCTTGAACGGTGTCTTAATTGCTAAGGATAGAGGGCCAGGTTCAAAGTCAGGAAGGCTCAAATCTTGCTTTAGACCCACGTCAGCGGCATGACCACGGTCACCCCGTCTGACCTCTTAGCGCCTCAGACTACTCTAAGAGCAGGGACGCATTCACTTGGGGAGTCACTCTTACTGAAGGGGCAGACAGAGCAAAGAATGTCCTTAAAGACTTGATAAGAGTCACACAAATTGTAAGTATGGGAGGCAGGATTTGAACTCAGTTGTTTCTGATTCTCACCAGTGGACACAGAGCAGCAGGTTGGCTTATGAAGCTGTAAGGTATCTTTTCAGGATCCCTAAAACTTATGAGGCTTTAAACTCACCTTCCCTGACTCCAAAAAGTCAAATCTCTCAGTCTGTCTCAATCTCTCTCTCTGTCTCTCTCTCTGTGTTTCTGTCTCCCTCTCTCTGTCTCTCTCTCTCTCTGTCTCTCTCAGAAGCGAACACACACACAGAAACATACATACATACATACACACACACACACACACACACACACACACACACACACACACACACACTCCTGGCTGACCTTTAATGTTCATTGCAACCAGATTTTACCTCCATTCACAGGTATAAAATTCAATCACTTGACAAATGTTGAGCATCTGTGGTGCTTCATCTTTGATGTTGGGTTTTTATGTCATGGGGGAGCTGTGGAAGGTCCCTCTGAAATGGCTCATGTTCCACATGGAGATTCTTGAATCAGCTGATTAATGGCCACACCTGGGAAGCCTAGAGGCCCAGATACAGCAGGGAAGTTGCCAGTCCTCAGGCTTCCAAGCAACAAGCCAGGGGCCAAGCCCCTTACTCTCGATTTAAGAAACTTGGGACAGTGCCCAGTATACCCCAAGAGCAGGGCTCAACTTTCAGTGTTACAACCTGGTCTGGAAACCTGCACCAAAATAATTCCCTGAGTGTAGGGAGCTACTGTGCTGTCAGGGAAGATCAAACCACAACATCAGACGATCATAATGATGCCAGAACATCTACATGTGAAGCCTCAAATTGGTGTGTGGATGAATTGGTCTCAGTCCTTCTGAAAGGGCTCCAAAAGCATTTTTAAAATATGTAACAGGAGTAGAAGGAAAATGGGCAGGAGAAATGAGAGAGATTCACAAGAAAAGTTAACATTTTGTTAAAAGAAGCACCAAAAATCGGACAGACATGTACCAAACGTCAATGGAGAAAACAACCTTAAAAAGTAGGATTTGCCAGACGGCAAAGGAGGAACAAAATCCATTGAAGAAAACAACTCTTGAGGAAGAGTGTGGGAAGTAGGTCAGAACATTCAGAAAGAAAAGAAAGTTGAACCTGTGAGCTAATGCAGACAAGTGACAAACGCACAAAACTTTCAGCAGAATAAGGGTTTCCTAGGCCAACCAGAGAAGTCCAGAAGAAAGACTCCCCTTTGGAGGAGTATCCCCTTAAAACATCCCCTGGAAGAAGCAGGGAGCCCTGGGTTCCAGGTGGCCTCAGGCCCAATCAAGGGGACTGTTACTTCCTAGGAGCACTTGGGATTGGAGGCCAGGGAGAATGATAAGGAAGTCCTGGAATATCTGCTGATAAGGAATGCCAGGCCCAGCTGTGCTGTTAGGAAAGAAGGAAAAAGCCCACACCCCGGGAGGGCAGAAGCAGAGGCACAGGGTAGCTGCTGGCTGTCTTACAGGAGGGTGGAGTTCTTGGTTTTTGAGTTCCAAGTCAGAGAAGAAAACTGAAAGAAGATCCAGAGGCCGAAGCACCATCTCCCTCTCAGATCCAGGGGATGACACTATTAATTTCTTATTTAAAAAAAGAGCAACATGGCAGGACACAGTGGTTAGAGCACCAGCCCTAAAGTCAGGAGCACCTGAGTTCAAATGTGGCCTCAGACACTTAACACTGCCTAGCTCTGTGACCCTGGGCAAGGCACTTATCCCCAATTTCCTCAGAGGGAAAAATCAGGCAAAGGGGAAAGAATTCAACTACAGGAAGAGGAAACACTGGGATTTATCAATAGAGGGGGGGATACTGAAGGGGAAAAGCTTTTCTTATCCCAAAGAGTTATGGTAAATGGCTACTGTCCAGAAAGAATTTGTAGAAGAACTCAGAGAAGACTTTAAAAATCAAATGAGAGAGGTTGAGGAAAAACTAAAAAAATAACAAGAATCCAACCAAATCCAGAGGCTTATGGAAAGAAAGTAAACCAAATTGAAGAGGAGATCCAGAGTTTTCAAGAAGAAAGTGACCCTTTCACAGTTAGAATTTGGCAAGGGGAAGTCAGTAAAGTTATGAGAGACCAAGAAATAATAAAACAAAATATTGTCATGATGTAGGAAATGACGAAGTGATAGATTTTTAAAAATTGTAAAAAGATCTGCACTCATGAGGGATGATGTTATCTAGTTTCAGAGAAACAGAACAAACAAGCATAGTACAATCTTACATAGATGCATAAAAATGTACATGTATATATGAGCATGATTATACATGTCTGGGTACATGGATTTGTATACTTATACAAATGTGTCTATGTATCTATGTACATGTATGCGTGTATTTATGTACAAATATATCAGCAGCAGCCATCTTGGGGGACGCTGTGGGGCAAAAAAAGCAAAAAAATAATAGTGTAAAAAGTGCACAGCAGAGAACAAAAGTGAACCTAAGAAGAAGCAAACAATAGATGGTCAGTTCTGAATAAATGTGTACTATTAATGACATATGATTTTTTGAACTAGAAATCTATTATTTCATATTTTAAATGCTCTCACATTGTTTTGTGCCTATGACAATGCTTTTCCATCTTTTCTCTTTCTTTTTCTATGTTTAATTTGTTTAAATAAATGAATAAATATGTAAAAAAAGAAAAAAATGGAGTAGTGTTTTAGGGGAATGATTTAGGTATAGAAGACAGAGTATTAAATGTCCATAATACTCTACTGTTTGAGAAATACAGAAATGACACCTTTTTGGGAAATGAGTTGCTATATACAAAACCAGTATAGCAGAAACCAGGTACAGTTCAATCCCTTACATCATGTGCCACTTGTTTGTCCAAAGAAATAGAAATTTGGTCCCATCGACCTCACAGCATGTCTTTGAGTCTGGAGGTAGATATTTTGGTCTCCTGGCCACTTATTTATTTTATATTTTCAAAACAAACTGCGATATTGAACTCTTCTGTTCCCTCTAGTTCATTGATGATTTCTTGACACATAGCTTAGAAAAACCAGACTTTGATAAAGCCCATTGGGATTCAGCAGGAGCTACTTGACAAATCCTTGAACCCAAGTCACTCTGGCTTTCACTGAGTGTCCAATAGAAGATGCTAGCTTAAGCCTCACTTGGTCATTGTGTGGGTTTTGATGGCTCAGACAGAGTGTAAACCACAGCTGTTTCTTCTGACCAAAACACTGAGGTTCTTCCCTCCCCACATCATTATTTTTATTATTATTATCTATTATTATTATTACTAGGCAAAGTAGGGCATCTTTTGCCTCGTTTCTTACATAGCGTTAAATCACTAAATTACTGTTGCCTCGTCCCAAGTGAGACATGGGAAAGGCCCTAGCTTAAACAGCCTAAGGTCTCCCCCTGCCTATGGGGCCATGGCCAGTCTGCCTGACCTAGGTCTTGCCTCTGCACTCAGCTGACTCTGGAGTGAGGCTGGGGATCTTGCCCAGCTCTGCCTCCCCTAAATGCAATTCACTTGCAAGTCATGAGCTTCTAGATGCCATTGGTCCTCCTCCAGAAAGAAGCATGAAAACACAATGTAAACAACAAGGTAAGACCAAAATGGGTACGTGATTTAGACATAAAGGCAGATACCGTAAGCAAATGAGGAGAGCATCCATTCTGGGATGTAATTTTGGAATCATGCAAAAAGTAACAAAAATATTCAAAGCCGTTAAAACAAATAATCCATTACATAACGAGAAGGCACCAATAAAACAGTCCCCATATACTGCAAAAAACTTATAACAGCACTTTTGGTGACATCTGTGACCTGGAACAAAGTAGACTCTCTCAAGTGGGCATGGCCAGAGAAGGCACGGAAACGAATGTTGTGGGACATTACTATATTGTTATAAGGAATGGAGTGTGTTGAATACAGAGAAGCAGGGAAACATCTCTGTGAAATGATGCAAAGTGACCTAGGCAAAGCCAAGAAAACAAAAATTAAAAAAAATAAACACACACACACATGTGTACATACCTGTAATTAAAATAAATTTAAATGGAAAGAATGACAAAGCAAAACTGGAAATGACCTGTAAGGAAATGCAAAAGACTGAAAAGGATACATGAGAAGACACCATCACCTGTCCTCTTTCTGGAGGTGAGAGATCCACAGGTGTTGCACACGTGCATACCTTTTCCCAAATGTGTGAAACAGCTGAGCTCACTTTTCTTCTCCTCCCTAAAACAAAAAATGGGATTTGTTGCCTGGCATGGCCCTCATGGGGAGAGGGCCGAATCCATGGGATACCCTGGTGATGAGGGAAACACTAAACATCAATAAATATTTTTGTGAAAGAGCTCAGTATCTGCAGGACATAATGAATGGAGGGAAGGAGGAAAGGAAGGGTTTAGGATTAGTGCTTATCAGGGACAGATCTCAAACTTTACTAAAAATCAGAGACTTTGAATCCAAATGTTTGGTCTTGTCTGCTTTTCCTTGATGCAATTGTCGGTTGCTTGGCAAAGCTATTGGAAGGGTTTGCCATTTCCTTCTGCAGTTCATTTGCCAAAGGAGCAAGTGAGGTAACAGGGTTAAGTGACTTGCTGAGGGTACCACAGTTAGCAAGTAGCTAAGACCAGATTTCACCTCAGGAAGATGACTCCCTCTGACCTCATGCCCTGTAGAATTCCTAGGCACCCAGGAAATAATAGGAATTTCTTGAAGACGGCCACACTGCTCTTTGGGTAAGATCATGTGTGCGACCTACATCAGTAAATAAAATAAAATAACAGTGTCTAAGAAATGCAAAGCGAACAGGTGGTGGGACCGAGGGGGACACACTATTGCATTTTTAATAACGGGATAAGGAAAAAGCAGTTTGCCAGAAATGTGATACCTCCTGAACACCTCACGCCAACTGCCACCTTAAATTACAAACGGGTATATGAATCCTATGTAAAAGGGGAATCTACGGCAAATTAGAGGAGCAAAGAGGAAGTTCCTGTTCACTTCTATGGATCGGGAAAGAGATTACGAGAGAACAAGGAACAGAGAAAATCACAGACACTGACAGGTTCATTCTGCTTCTATAAAGTTGCCCAAAGTCCTAATGCAGAGAAAAGAGGAAGCAAAACACTTACCTGAGGAAAAGGACGTTTGTAGCAAAAATCTCTGGGGGGGGCTGCATATGCAAGATGGAGAAGAAACGCATTCCCACTTGCAGGATCAAGAATCCTTCTCCCCCAGGTCAAAAGGGAAGGAGAGAATATGTTCAGAGGAAGAAACCCAGGCTCTCACAGGCTTCTGACAAGATGCTCCCAAAGCCCTCACCCAGGACAAGGCCGCATTGAAGCAATTCCCTTCTTTCAGCCGATAAATCGTTTAAATGGAAAGGCTGAGGGACCTCTTTGTTCCACGGCAAGCGCCACGGAAACCTCCCTCTCATCACAAGCCAGTCGGACCCAGCACAAAACAATGAATGCGGCCTGGAAGTAAAAGGCCCCCTACAAAAGAGAAAATACGGGGCGGGGGAGGGGAAGAGCGCTCCCACTTTCTCCTCCCTTTCCCCGGTGTTCTGGGAGGAGACCGGCCCCACCGCGGTGACGTCATAGGACCGGCCCTTCCCGCCCCCTCCTTCTGGGAAGTCTCCTGGGTCTGGAGATGAGGCTGTGCTGGGACCGCATCCCAAGAACGGGAAATTCTTCCCGAAATGTCAAGCGTCTTTATGCCAAACTGAGAGAGAAGCCCTTTTAAGAGAAAAGATGTTAAAGGCGAATATTCTATAAAGGGAGAGATCCTGAGGAATAAGATCACCCCTCCCTCTTTTTCTGAGGACTCCGTATTTTAGCTTGGATTTTAGCACGTTAAGCTCTGCCTGCGGCCGCAAACCTTTCCGTGCCCTTTGATCCCCGAGGTCAGACAGGACAAAAGGATGGAGCGGAAAGCCCCGATCCCCCGGGTTGTCCGAGTTCCGAGCCTCCGGCCAGGCCTGGGCCTGCAGGGACTGGGAACAAGAGGTGGAAGCGCCCATCGGAGACCGGGGAGAGGGAGGGTCCCCAGAGGGGGCTCGCGGCCGGCCTCCGCCGCCCCCCCTCCCCCCACCTGCAGCCTCCCAGACTGAGCCCGGAGCCGGCCCGAGGCACCCGGCAGGTGCAGGCACACGGGGGCACGCTCCCGCCCCCCCCCCCCACCTCCCCTCAGGGACACAGACGCGGCCACGCCCAGGATCTCAGCCACATTCACGCCCCCCCCCCCCCCAGACAAAGGTGCGGATGCTCCCGGGCCTTGTAGCCGCCCTCCCCCACACCTACCGGGCAGGAAGGAAAGCCGGGCGGGGAGGAGGGGGCTTCAGGGAAGGGCTGGGATGGGAGAGGACAAAGGGAGGGGCTGCGGCGGGAGCAGGGAGGGGCCCCCTCACTCACTGCGGCTTAGGCGCTCAAGACCCTCGGCTCGGTGCGTCCGGAGGACGAGGGTAAGACGGGGGACGGAGGGGTCGCTGTGAGGCGGAGAGGCAGGGCCTGAGTGAGGGGCGCACAGACCCCCCGCCGCCCCGGCCCCGGCACATCCTCCCCTCCAGACAAAGGAGACTGGCATTGAACAGAGGGTGGGAAGGGGCGGCCCTGTGACGTCACCTGCGGGGGGCTAGGCTCCTCCCAGATCGGGGGGAGGGGGAGAGAGCGGGGTTCAGGAGAGGGGAGGGGGCGCTGGGACATTAGCCCGGAGCACTTGGGAGCCCCCCCCATGTGGTTACTCTGGGCCCTCCTCACCCAGCCCCGCTAGGGGGGGCCGCAGTGCCTCTCCCACCAGGAGGGCCCGGCGCTGACCAGGGTCCTGGGTCCCGGGCCGGGCTGCGGGGCTGGGAGCGGGGCGGCCGCTGAGCGCGGCTTGGGAAGGGGGGGGCGGCTCTTTTACCGAAACTGGTTGGGGGAGAACAGGAGGCGGAGGTCAAGGCGGGGGCCCGGGCTCCCCTGAAAGGAAGAGCACAAAAGCTCGGCAGCAGCTGCGAAGCCCAGGCCTTGGACGGGACTTGGATTCCTGAGAGCCCCCAGAGCAGAAGCAGAACGGGGGGGGGGGGGAGCGGGAGGAGGGGACACAGGGCAGGGGGTCTGGGGGAAGGGCGGCATCGGCTCTTTTGTCCAGGCCTGAGGAGACAGGAGATCAGGACCGGTGGGAAGGGACAGAGGGCCACCCAGGTGCGCATGCGCATCTGTCCTCCTCTTTGTGCATCCTGGGCACTGAATTCTGTGTAACACAAACCTCCCAGAGCCTGGGCAGGAGGAAGCCTCTTTGCGGCTCAGACTTCTCTGCCAGGTGACTTCATCCATTTCCTTCCCAAACCACCAGTCAGCTCTAGAATACTCAGTCAATAAAAATGAATAAAAATCTCCAACAAAATATCAAAATGCAAATGATGGCGGCACTGACATGTCTTCCAAGTTAATTAAGTAATCAAGGACCACTTTTGGTCACAAGGGTTCAGGGACCCTCAGGACCAGAACTGCCTCTGGTGAGGTAGCGGGGACCCTGAGCAGCTGCACTATCTGCAGTCTCAGAGATCAGGGCTTCTTCCTGGGAACCGCCAGCAGCCCAGAGCAGTAAAGCAGGGACCACATGTCTTCCTCAATCAATCCCCTGCAACCATGGGCATGCAGAACTAGCTCGGAGAAGAGCAGTGTCAGAATGGCTGATGTGTTGGAGACTGCATTTCCCAAAGTGCTCCCATGTTGGAAACACAGACCAGCTTTAATATAAATATAAAATCAAACAAATAAGCTGGGGAAATGAGCAATTAAAAATTGGGTAAAAAGTCCAGTGGGACCAAGGAAGAGCAAGACACAAACCAGTAGCAATCAGGATCTCAGATAAAACAAAAGCAAAAACAGATCTACTTCAAAGAGATAGCAAGCAAACTACATTTTTCCTTAAAAGTATCATAAAAAAATCAATGTAGTGGCCATACTAAACTAATATGCTCCAAATGGCAGAGTAGTCTTTTTATTATTCCTTTTTATTGACGGAACATATGCCTGGGTAATTTTTTACAACACTGTCCCTTGCACTGGCTTCTGTTCCGACTTTTCCCTTCCCTCCCTCCACCCCCTCCCCTACATGGCAGGCAGCCTTATACATGTTAAATATGTTGTAATATATGCCAGATACATTATATCTATGCAGAACTCTACAGTTCCCTTGTTGCAGGTAAAAATAACCTGGGAAGAAATACAAGTAGTCATTTGTGGTGAAAAAGAAATCTGGAAAATGGAGGATGTTAACTGATCTAAGAAGAGTAAATGAACAGTTGGAAACTATGGGAACTCTTCAGCCTGGACTTCCATCTCCAGACAATTGCCGTTAACTCTTGTCCAGAGAAGTGATTTCCCTTCCTGCAGAGAGCCCTGTCAAGCCTGATGTAGAGCAGACACTTCTCCTCTCTCTGGAGTGCTGTCCTCTTTTATCCTCCCAGAGAATGGGAGTGGTATAATGCAAGGGCTTCTGGGAAGAACCACTTCAACCAATGAGCTTGCTCCTCTTAGAATTCCTAAGGTGTAAACTCCCTTTAAAGGCCCAAACCAAAGGTCTGAGCCAGAGAACTGTCAAGTCAACCTGAGTTCTCACCTTGTCACTGTCCAGACAACCTGAGTTCTCACCTAGTAATCCTAACAGTAGTCCACCTTCATTTCTCAGTGGTCCTTCTGTGGGTGTGGCTGATTCTGTCCATCATTGATCAATTGGAACTCACTAGGTCTTTTCTTTGTCGAAGATATCCACTTCCATCCTCATACAGTATTGTTGTTGAAGGGTATAATGGTCTCCTGGTTCCGCTCATTTCGCTCAGCATCAGTTCATGTAAGTCTCTCCCAGCCTCTCTGAAATCATCCTGCTGGTCATTTCTTACAGAACAATAATATTCCATTACATTCATATACCACAGTTTATTCAGCCATTCTCCAACTGATGGGCCTCCATTCAGTTTCCAAAAGGGCTGCCACAAACGTTTTTGTACATGTGGGTCCTTTTCTCTCCTTTCAGATCTCTTTGGGATATAGGCCCAGTGGAAGCACTGCTGGAATAAAGGGTTTGCCCTTTGGGCAAAATTTCAAATTGTTCTGCAGCATAGTTAGATCAGTTCACTAATCCACCAACAATGCATCAGTGTCCCAGGTTTCCCAAATCCCCTCCAACACTCCTCATTATCTTTTCCTGTCATCTTAGCCAGTCTGAGAGGCATGTAGTAGTATCTCAGGGCTGTCTTCATTTGCATTTTCTCTGATCAATAGTGAATTGGAGCACCTAAGAAAGGGAAATGGTTAGAAAACAGTAGGCAAAGAGGAGATTAACTATCCCTATTCGTAGATGGTCCTATGATTTACTTAAAGCACCCCAGAGTATCAAAACAAAGAAGGAAACCCCAAAACTGGGGGTGGGATTGACAACCTTAACAGGGCTGCAGTACAGAAAATAAACCCATGTAAATCATCAGACTTTCTGTGTTCTACCAACAAGCAGGAAGAGATAGAAAGAGAAGTTCCATTAAAAAAATAAAAACCTGCAAATAATAAAAAATATTTGCAAGGTTCCCTGACAAGTCCAACCCAGTGACTGCCTCAAAACAATGAGAAAACACTCTTTATACAAATGAAGAGAGATCTAAAGCCCAGGAAAATGCTTAATTGTTTGTCAGTGGTCTTAGTCAAGAGAAATGACAATTCTAGCTATTAGGTTTCCCAGAAATCTTCATCCATGCTTCACGAGCAAGCTGCATAATTTGCTTATAGGCAAGTAAGTCATACTTTAATTTAATTGATGCCTTACTTCTGAATAATTTCCAGTACCAGTTAATTGCTCAAAGGATATGTTTATTCCTTGTCAATGGTTCTCTCTAGCCTTATCCTGACACCAGTCCCAAAATTCCGATTTCCATATGAAATAAGCATCTCTTTCCATAACTGTCCTTGTCAAAGTCTGCCAATCCTGAAAAGCTAAGGCAGTCAAGGAGATATTCTTTCCCAATGAAAACATATGTGGACTCCATATTCATATGCTCCACGTTTTAACTTTTTTTTTTTTTTTTTTTTAGCAATTTTAAGTCAAAAGATCAATGTTCTCTGTTTACTCCCCCAATGAAGGTAAAGCTTTTTATAAATCTAAAGGAATCTCTTTTCCTGCTGTTTTTGCCTGTCTTATGGCTTTAGTCACAATATCCTCTTCCTCCCAAAAAAGATTTATTTAAAATGAATACTTCAGAGAGGCAGTCGGGCCTGGAGAATATAAAGGAGGCCTTGATATTTCTGTTATCACCTATTTCATTCTTAATTTCTGCATTCCTTATTCCACTATCTTCCTCCTTCTCTGTAGTGCCACGGGCCACTTCTATCTTAGTTACTTTTGTATACATACATATTTCTTGGGGTTTTTAGAAACATAATTTAAGTATATTCCAGCGTGAGAAAATGGACACTGGCAGTGCACCAGGTCACCATTATCTATAATATTCACTTAATTTTCTTTCTATTTGTCCAGGTCCCCTCTTTGAGGAAACAGGGACAGCCTTGTTCCACTATGTCTAAGAACTTGAGCAACTGTCCTGAGGTGATTAATAATCCTCTGTCTTTCACTAGTAATTTTAGTATTTTCAAATAATATCCCATCTTTCTTTTCTGTTGAAGAATTTTGCTCCATACTAATTACCTACAGCTGCTCAACTTTGGATCTTACTTTCACTTTAAATTGGAGAAGCTGAAAAGTGGCTATTTGGTTTTCCTTTAATCCCCCACCTAAACTGGCAAACTAAAACTACATGGGAAGAAATCATTGCCATACCTTGTTAACTGGCTCTGCTAGATGACCTGGAGCTCCTATTTTTCTCCAGGGTCACTTACTGGGGGGAAGCCTCAAAGGAAGGCTGGGGGCATCACTTTCAGCCAGCAACTTAATGGGAATACCTGCATTTGTAAGCTGTGACTTAATGCAGGCTGAATGTGAAGAGAGAAAGAATATGGGCCAGGCAGGAGTTGTGAAAAACAAGCTCTGTTTATTGATCTGAAGGTAAGGGTTTTCATTCATATCTTTAGACATAGCCATAATAAGCAACTTTCTTATGAGAACTTTTCCCTCGCTGTTTTCTATCTTCCTTTTATCAATAAGATAATTTGGTTCTGAAGAAACAGAACAAAGAAATCATAGTCAACATCCTGAGTTCACACAGCCTTTGCATTCCAGGCAAACTACAGGGAAAACCTGGTCTGACCTGAATCCTCTCACCCCTCAGAGCTGACCATCAACAAGTACCTGTGCCCTTTTTTTTTTTTTAACTTTAGGTGAAGCATAATGGATTCTGCTCCATTCCCTTATTTAAACTTTCTCTGTGTCTTTCTGTGTTAGTCATGCTTCTTTTATGTTATGGGCCAGAACTTGAAACAAGGTGCTAAGTCACTGGAATTGATAGAGACAATGATTATGTACTTAGTACTTATTAGAGTTCACACCTTTAAGAGAGCATATATAAGGAGGAGCTCCCACAAGCCCACTTCTGAGCTCGATGGAGGCTGAAGGACAAATCTTTGGATTCCAAAACATTTAGAGGGAGCTCTTGGAACCAAGGAGAGAGATTATTAAAGCTAACCGGGCCCCAGGAAAAGAAAACATTACATTTTAGAGAAGAACATTACACTTTTAGACAACATATTGTTGGATTCTGGTTTCTAATACATCCTGCTATATACTTCTGTGAATCCATCCCTTCCAAATGTATAGATATGATTACTAATAGAATCTTTCCCTCCATCCCATTTTCTTCTGTTTTTTTCTCTTTCTTTTTATCCTGTCCCTCCTCAATGGCTTATTTTGCTGCTAATTACTGCCCACCTTATTGTCCTCCCCTATCCCCTTTCTCTTCTCATAAGGACATCATGTGTTTAAGGTCTGCAGGTTCCATGTCCCTAGGGCACCAGTGTCTCCCCCCTAGTTGGGGCAGGCTTTGAACCCAGGGCCTTATTCTCTGGCTCCCTTCTTTTGAGTGATGTGGGAAATCCCTTCTCACCTCTCTTGGGCTCACTCCTACCTGCCCCTGTCCCTCTCTTACTGGCCCAGACTTCAGGCTTTCTTCAACATCTCACTGGGAAATCTCCCCTTCCCAGGACTCAGTCTCCCCTTGTGCCTAGTGTTCCCTGGTATTTGCTGTTCTTGGAGTACTCACTTTTCTCCCATTCCACATCCTTGCACAAGCTTCCTCTTATTTGCCTCTGTTCTGGGCCAGAACTCTGTACTCGAAACAAGGATTCTTACAAGGTGTTAAGTCAGTGGAATTGATGAGACAATGGTTATCCAGTTTAGCATGGTGGTTAACAGTTATCTAGTTCAGTACATGTACTTAGTACTTAATATAGTTCCACAAGATTCACACCTGTGATAGTGTAATTAGAATAGAGCATATAAGCTGGGACAAACTCAGCCAGAGGAGAGCCAGAGAAGACAGAGGATGGAAGCTCAAGCTCTCAGAGCCAAGGAGAGACATTCTTTCCATCTTCATCAGCCTTGTGGTGGCTGGCCTGTCCTCCTGCTCCCCCCACGGAGACCAAAGCCCATCTGAAGGGCCTCCAGAAAGTTGGCCTGGACCCCAGGCAAGGAGACAGACTGTGAAGGAAACAAAGGATTTGGACTTGGCTATTCTTGTGGTGATTACTGAAATGAAGGCTGTTCCAGGATCTCCAGAAAACCAACCAGAACACTATAGCCTCCCTCTTCTTTCTCTCCTATTTACAGCACAGAAATACCTTAAAATTATGAAAATGATAGAAAAACTCAAGTTTTTGTGCAGCTCTGAGGTGGATACAGTCTGAGGATGCCAGGATCATTGCCATTTTTAGGATGAGGAAACTCAATCTGAATGAGGTTAATAGGCAAGAGGGTCAGGAGCCTGAATGAGGAAAAAAGAAGTTACCAGTCAGTGCTGCTGGAAGGAAAGACCCCCATTAGAGCTGAGTCCTCTGGTCCCCTCCAATTCACTCTAAGAATTTTAACCTTAATCATTCTTATTTCTATAGTGCTTTACTGGACAGAGATCAAGGCACTTAGGAGGCTCAGTGGATAGCACTCTGGGCCCAGAGTCAGCAAAACCAGACTCATACACTTAATAGGTTTGTGATCTTGGTCAAGTCAATGGTGTTATTATGGTGAAAAATAAATTAAAAGAAGAACAAAAACAGGCCAAGCTAGAATGAAAAAGTTCAAGTGTGATGGAATGAAAAGAACATGGGTTAAAGGAAAGAATTTGAAAGTTTGGGTATTCTGGAAATGGAAAACATTTTGCTGCTTTTGGCAGCAAAAAAAAAAAAAAAATTGGCAGCAAACAACTTCGTTTGCATTATCAGACAATTAGTCTTTTTCTGATTCATAGAGGAAAGAAAAGATTTGTGTGAGTTAGGAAAACAATCAAAAGGTATTAGTTTCTTTCTAAAACTTCAGTGTAATGTGCTGTTGTCTCCAGAAGCTGCCAATCACTCTTTGGGAGGAGATCTGCTGTGTTACCTCAAATCTCTCGGACAGATTCTTCTTCCTGTAGAGAGCCTGTAGAGAGCCGACTTAACTTCTTGCAGAGAGCAGCCTCGAGTCTGGTCCAGAAACAACTGCCTTTTTCCTCCAGAGCTGCCCTCTTTACCTTCCCAGAGAATGGGCGTGGGATAATGCAAGGGCTTCTGGGAAGAATTACTTCAACCAATGAACTTGCTCCTCCTAAGCATGCAAGCTCTTCCCCAGGAAAGGCCGGAACTAGAGAATTTAGAGAATTGTCAAGTACCCACTTAGCACTTAGTAAGAACCTAATATCTCATTATCTCATTAGCACTTAGTAAGAACCTAACACTTCAGAACTGAGATTTATATTGTAACAAAATTTGTTAAATGTTTAAAACTAGCTAAGACTAGTAAATGTTATGTATGTAAAAGTGGAGGTGATATTTAAAAAAAAAATCTTATCTGGATCCTACTTTCACGTTATAAGCCTAGAGACCTGAGATTATGTAGTTCTAAACTCTGGGGGAGGTGAAAGAGAATAAAAAAAGCAGATGTCCATCAAAGAAGGTAAAAAGGAAGTGAGGGCAGCAAGCAGGATCCCTGGAAATTAATCTTAAATTGTAAATTTGTTAGGTTTCTTAAAATTATTTTGTAAGCAACATTATTATCCCTGAAAAAGAACTTGTGTTATATAGATTCCAATAAGGGAATGAGTTTACTGATAATACACTTTTCTTTATGAAAAGAAGTCAGAATAGAGACCAAACCTTCTAGAAAAAGGTTTACATAGAGTAGAGGCAACCCAAGACAAAATAATGCCATCTACCCTGTCAGGGGAAATATTCAAATCATCACCTAACAGGGGAGAAAACTTACATTTTGTAAACAGCCAGTAAAGGGAGCAGTTTGCTCACAGATTTGTCAGAATTTAAGACACAAGGCATATATGTTGAGTACTTGATATAGCATAGAAAATTTGATCTACTTGATATATTTTGAAACATTGATATACTTGATATAACAGAAAAATAGACAAGGGATAGACAGTTAAATACATAGATTGGAGGAAGTTTAATACACAAGTTTGTTATGTAAAAATAATTTCTAATGATTGGCTTTTGTAGCAGTAATGTTGATGGTCTTAAGTTCATCCCTTTATGCTAGGTTCTTACTAAGTGGTAATGAGATAATGAGATATTAGGTTTCTACTAAGTGCTAAGTCGGTACTTAACAATTTTCTAGTTCCTGCCTTTCCTGGGAGTTTGACTTGTGAACTCCTGGGGAGGAGCTTGCATGCTTAGGAGGAGCAAGTTCATTGGTTGAAGTAATTTTTCCCAGAAGCCCTTGCATTATCCCATGCCCATTCTCTGGGACGATAAAAGAGGGCAGCTCTGGAGGAAAAGGGAGTCTCTGCTCTAGGCCAGAGTTGAGTCGGCTCTCTACAGGAAGAAGAATCTGTCTGAGAGACTTTAGTTGACACAGCAGATCTCCTCCCAGAGAGTGATCAGCAGCTTCTGGAGACAACAGCACATTACAAATTGGTGTCCACAACGTGGGGCAAGGACTCTTGCTTATCCTGACAAGGACTTATTCTGAGCCCTTCAGAGGAGCTAGCCCAGGCCATTGCAATTTGGCGCCCAAACAGGGACAGACACGATCCTGATTCCAGTGGAAAAGCCTCCAATCCAGATCTCAGTCTCTCTGACCCAGAACTGTGAGTAACAAGGAAACTTTGTTAAAGATTAAGTGAGCGGTCTAATAGATAAATAAGGAACTTAACTTGTTAAGGGCTAAACCAGCAATCTCTTATAGCTGAAATGGGGCAGATGTTAGCTAAAGACAATCCCTAGACCTCAGCCAACTCAGCCCCAGCCCCAGTGCAAGACTCAGCTCCATCCCCATTCAGGAGTGGTACTATAGAGAATATAATTAAGATAATTGAGGAGCAGAGTTTACTTGTAACCTGGGTACAGATTGCTAAACTCTTCTGTGCATTATGACGCACATCTCCTTGGTTTTTAGAGGAAGAAAAGATAGATGTAGATAACTGGAAGCTAGTGGGATTTGAAATGAAAGAATTTCATGCAAAAATGGGCCTCGTTCAATTTCTGCAGAGGTATTTTATATCTACAACATAGTTCAATTAGCCTTAAACTATCGTGCAAGTTGTAGGAGAAAGAAAAGTTTTAAAAATGAACAGAGGAGGAAGTGTGAGAAAAAAAAAAAGATCAAGATCTTGCCCAAGAGCAAAGGGATTTAAATGAGGAATTAGGGTGTGATGACTAATTCTCTTGAAGAAGCTTCAACTCCGCCTAGAGTGCAGATTATTGACAGGCCCACATCAACTCCACCTTCAGGGGTGGAGGAAGAAGGAGGAGGGGAAGAGGCAGAAACACAAACAGAATCGCCTGTGAAGCAGCCTATGACAAGATTAGAAAAAGCATCACTAAGAGAGAAGGACAGGATATAAGTGATTTTATACATGCATATCCTGTAATTGGAGAGATTGATTCTGTAGGTCAAAAAAGGAGAAGATATGCACCTTTAGATTTGAATAAAATTAAAGATTTGAAAAAAGGTTGTACCCTTTATGGGGCTACATCAGCTTATGTTAAAATATTACTAAATGGTTTGTCTTATGAAGTCCTAACCCTGAATGATTGGAAATCCATAGCAAGAACATGTCTAGAACCTGGACTACATTTGTTATGGCTTGTGGAGTTTCATGAATTATGTAAAAGCCAAGTCAGATGCAATTTGGAAATAGGAGTTAACACACAATTCACTTTTGAGCACTTAGCTGGTGAAGGTCAGTATGGAGAGAATTCAGAACAGATTAATTATACCATGACAATATATGAGCAAATTGCTAAGGCTGCAATAAAAGCTTGGGGTGTCCTCCCTGGACAGAAAGATTGGGGAGAGGCTTTCACTAGAATACAGCAAGGTCCCAATGAACCTTTTGCAGATTTTGTGGGACGTTTGCAAACTACTGTCAAAAGAACTATTGGAGAAAATGCAGCTACAGAAATAATGACCAGACATCTGGTTAAGGAAAATGCCAATGAGATTTGCAATAGAATTATATGGGGATTAGACAAAGATGCTCCTTTAGAGGAGATCATAAGATGCTGTGCTACAGTGGGAACAAATGCTTTTTACACCTGGACAATGATGAATGTGGAAAGGCAGGGTCCCTCCTGGCAAGGGACTTCTAGAGAAACTCGGCGATGTTTTCAATGTGGAAAAATTGGACATCTAAGAGCTCAGTGTAGATATGGAGATACAGTGAGAAGACAGGGTGAGAGAAGACCTAAAACCCCATGTCCAAAATGTCACAAGGGCCTCCACTGGGCCTTCGAATGTAGATTGACCCAGGGAAATGAGAGGCTGGGCCCAGCTTCAGCCACCCAAGTGGGGCATGATGGCAGCCGAGGTTACATCCAGAGAATTTTAAGACATGATCAATCAGCCAAAACGCAATCAGATGGAAGAAAAGGATTGAAATTAGGGAAAATAGAGTTGTGTGCAGTAGAGACTACTGAGATACTCCCTGGAGAAGTGGAATCTGTTCCTATTGAGCCTATGGATCCTTTGCCTCCAGGCACAGTAGGCTTGACCATTTCACCTTCTGAGAGTGCCTACAAGACAGTGTCCATCCATACACTGATGTGGGAAACTGGAGAACGTGTAGCTAATATCCCAGTCACTAACACAGGGAGACAATGTGTGATTTATCAACCAGGAGAAGTAGTAGCATCAGGCTTATTGTTATGTACCCCTAATAAGCAACCTGGTGATAGTCGCCTAGATTCTGACTCCAATGAACAAAATCCAGGAATATATTGGACAGCAGCTGTGACAGTTGACCGATCAATGCTTATTATTTATATAAATGGAATACCATTTGAAGGATTGGTAGACACGGGTGCAGATTGTACAGTTATTAGAGGTGCCAATTGGCCCAGTCACTGGCCAAAGATTAAGGCAGACACCTACATGTCTGGGGTAGGAGGATCAATAGCAGCAGAAGTTAGTGCCATACCTTTGAGGTGGATATTTGAAGGTGAAACAGAAGTTTTTACTTCGTTTGTGGTTGAAAAAATCCCCATCAATCTGTGGGGAAGAGACATTTTACAGTAGATAGGATTACAAATAAGCATTTTGGCTTTATAGGCAGGGCTGCTGTTGAAGGCCTACCTGCACTTTCACCAGTTCCTATTCAGTGGAAGACTGATTCACCAGTGTGGGTACAACAGTGGCCCTTAAGAAGTGATAAAATTCAGGCCTTATTAGACATAGTGCAAGAACAACTTGACCAAGGACACTTGTGGCCTTCTCTAAGTCCTTGGAATTCCCCAGTATTTGTGGTGAAAAAGAAATCTGGGAAAAGGAGGATGTTAACTGATCTAAGAAGAGTAAATGAACAGATGGAAACTATGGGAACTCTTCAGCCTGGACTTCCATCTCCTACTCAGTTGCCAAGAGAATGGCCTCTTTGGGTTATAGACATTAAGGATTGTTTCTATTCTATCCCTCTAGATAAGGAGGATATGAAAAGATTTGCTTTTTCAGTGCCTAGTGTTAATTTGGCTGAGCCTTATAAAAGATATGAATGGACAGTTTTGCCACAGGGAATGAAAAACAGCCCTACTATGTGCCAAATGTATGTTGCTGCTGCTTTTGCTCCAGTAAAAAAAAGCATTTCCAAAAGTAATATTGTTACATTATGTGGATGATATTTTGGGATGTGCACCAGAGGAACAAATGTTAGAAGCATGTCTACAAAAGACCATGGAAACATTAAAACACTGCAAACTGCATATATCTACAGAAAAAATTCAAACACATGCTCCTTTTCAATATTTAGGATATGAAGTATATTCTAAGACACTCACAGTACAAAAGCTTTCTTTAAGAACAGAGAAGTTGAACACCTTAAATGATTTCCAAAAATTAATAGGAGATATCCAAAGGATGCGTCCAGTGTTAGGCTTAACTACCAATCAACTACAACCTCTATATGACATTTTAAGGGGAGACAGTGCTTTAAATTCACCACGCCAGCTTACAAAAGAAGCACAAGAGGCTTTGAGAGAAATTGACCTGGCTTTATCCAATGGGGTTGAAAGAGTCACTCAAAACCCTTGGAAATATCAGTTTTTGCTACAAAAGAGGCACACACAGCAGTCCTTCATCAAGGAGACAGTGTGATTGAGTGGGTGAACCTCCCAGCACAACCAGAGCAAAGCCTTACTCCTTACAGTGCTTGTGGCTAGAATTTTATTAAAGGCTATTAAGAGAGTAATACAATTATATGGAATAAGTCCTGAAAAAATATACACATTCTATACTAACGCACAAATTAATGTATGCTATGAGACCATCCCAGAATGGCAAATTTTATTGGCCACACCTCCAAATTTTGCACATGGGTCTCCATTAAAGATAACCCGGCTACTACATAATTGGCGGTGGATTTTTGAAGAAAAGGTTTCTAAGATTCCTCTGAAAGGACCAACAATCTTTACAGACGCCTCCAAAGAAAATATTTGTGCTGTGTACTCTCATGATTTAACCATAAAGAGAGTAGTCAGGACTCCTTTTCAGTCCACTCAACAGAATGAATTATTTGCTATCATGCTAGCTCTTACTTATTACCCAGGACACGTAAATATAATTACTGATTCAGCCTATTCAGTAGGTGTAGGACAAAGAATTGCCACAGCCCAAATAAAATTTGCAGCCTCTAATATTTATCAGTTCTTTAAGGAACTTCAAGAGCAAGTGAGAAAACATCCAGGCAAGATTTATATCTTGCATGTCCACTCACATAGTGGACTTCCAGGTCCTAATTTTGATGGAAATTCAAAGGCAGATAGCCTTCTAACCATGTTAGCCAGTAGTCCTTTATTTCAGGAAGCACAAGAATCTCATTCTAAATCTCATCAGGCTGATCGAGCTTTACGTTTACAATTTGGAATCACAAGAGAGGAAGCTAGGAGCATAGTAAAAAGCTGTACAGCTTGCCTTCCTTTCCACACTCCTACACTCCCTCCAGGAAAGAATCCTCGTGGTTTGAGACCCAATGAAATCTGGCAAATGGATGTGACCCATTATAAATCTTTTGGTCGTCTGTCATCCATGTAGATACCTTTTCAGGATTCACTTTTGCAGTGCCAACAGCAAAAGAGACATCCCGAGTGGTCACTGAATTCCTTATACAAGCTTTTGCAATTATGAGTGTGCCACAAGAAATAAAAACAGATAATGGACCTGCATACAGTTCTAAGTATTTTGCTCACTTCTGTGCACAGTATAAGATATTACACACTACTCGAATACCTTTTAATCCACAAGGTCAGGCAATAGTAGAGAGAAGAAACAGAGACATTAAGACACTCCTCCAAAAACAAAAGAAAGGGGGAGCCACAGGTAGCTCTAGGGAACTTCTAAATTTAGTTCTCTATACCATTAATTTTCTAATTTTTGACAAAGATGCACTGGCTCTGGCAGACAGGTTTTATAACCCACCACAAAGGCAGTGTCCAGTGCGAGCAGCTCCACTGTCCTTAGTTAATTGCCAGGTGATGTGGAGAGACCCAGAAAGTGGTGAATGGAAGGGACCAGATAGGTAACTGCCTGGGGGAGAGAGTTTGCTTGTATTTCTTCAGATGGAGAAGGAATCAGATTGGTGCCAACGAGTTGTATTCACCTTGTCCATCAGAGAGAGACAGAAAAAGAGAAAGACCTCAAAACAAAGGATAAAATCTAAGAAACATTTGACCCTGAAAGAGCATGGCTAATAAGAAGACTGTTAAAGAACTTTAAAAACCAGCAGGAATCATTGGATTAACTGACACAAGATGAGACTAATGGACAATGGACTTATGGACATGTATAAATTATTAATTTATGATTATTTGTTCATGTTATTTGTTACATACTTCTAGCTTGTGTTATGTTACTATGTTACTATGTGCTTATATAATCTATGTAATTATGTGTAATGCCTCCCATATTGATGGATTTATGTTTCAAGGTCATGACCACCCTATGTTCTAAATCAAAAGAAAGGGTTAGGTTCTTACTAAGTGCTAATGAGATAATGAGATATTAGGTTTTACTAAGTGCTAAGTCAGTACTTAACAATTTTCTAGTTCCTGCCTTTCCTGGGAGTTTGACTTGTGAATTCCTGGGGAAGAGCTTGTGTGCTTAGTTCATTGGTTGAAGTAATTTTTCCCAGAAGCCCTTGCATTATCCCATGCCCATTCTCTGGGAGGATAAAAGAGGGCAGCTCTGGAGGAAAAGGGAGTCTCTGCTCTAGGCCAGAGTTGAGTCGGCTCTCTACAGGAAGAAGAATCTGTCCGAGAGATTTTAGTTGACACAGCAGATCTCCTAGAGAGTGATCAGCAGCTTCTGGAGACAACAGCACATTACAAATTGGCGTCCACAACGTGGGGCAAGGACTTTTGCTTATCCTGACAAGGACTTATTCTGAGCCCTTCAGAGGAGCTAGCCCAGACCATCCCACCCTTAGATATCAAATAAGTTGTGCATTTTATGTGATGAATCTCTTATTATTATAATTGTATGAAACAAACACTTTTAACAAATGTATGCTAAAATTGTGAATTTTTTATTTTAGACACAAGATCTTAGAAATTTGTGTACAAATTTTGAAACACATTACTACAGGAAATTTAAATTGTAGTTAAGCAAGGCTCTCTCTGACAACATAATCTAATGAGGTCACATGCTTGTATAAGGTGTAAGTTTTGATTTGTGAAGTTATGACTTTAAAACTTAAAACCAGTTTATCTTATTTATATTGGATTATAAGCTTGATATAGAATATAAAATTTTCATGAAAGAAAGAAAACACAGGAGACAATTTGGATATTACTCCTGAAAACTTTTAATTTTTAATTTTTTTTTGAAAGTTATCTGTAATTGAGGATTGAGCATAATTTCATAATTATGCTTTGGATCACTTGGAATAGCCTTTCTTCCCTAATCCTTTACAAAGTGGGGGAAGTATTCTAGAATGAAGCCTATGTTCTGGACCCTCTACTGATTAAATGAGGTTCATTTACCATTAATTTCTTCTATTGTTTAAAAGAATGGCTTTTGTTTGCATGGTGTTAATAATGGAATATTTTTTTTCAAGCTTATAGTTATTTTAAGGCAAAGTCATTTGTCATAGTTTATCAAAGATTCTACTAAACAATGAAAAAAACTTTAAAGAGGTTTGTTTGAACTAAATTCTCTGAAAATGATTAGTTTTCCCAAGGTCTTCATTTGTATTCAGCAAAATTATTTAATATTTATTTAAATGCATAATTGTCTCCTTGTTTAATGAATATAATAACAAATATGATCTATAGTTTTCTTGAAGTACCTAGACCAGAATTTTAACCTGATATTCTTGCACTTAATTTTGACTATGTCTTACAGGCACATGATTTAAGTTATGCAAAATTGTTTGTAAATTTTTTCCCACATAGACCTGAAGTTTCTGATTGGTGAAACTTGCTATTGAGACGAAATCTCTTAGGACTGTAACTAATTTTGTTTTGAGTTTTAAATGTGGGAATGATTGTCTAATGAATTACTAAGTCAGTAACCCACCATTTGAGAAAAATACTCAAGGGAATGTGATCCTGAATTGTTATAGGTGGACAAAAGTTGGGAGGAGACCATTGGCCTCTGTTCAAGGTGGGATCCTTCTGACTCAGTTTCCCAGTTGTGTTTCTTTGAATCATAATTAACCTGATTATTCCTGAGTCTGGCTATAAAGTGGAATTGTTATAATTGGTAATCAAACTGAGCTAAGGATGTTTTATCTTGTCTTATATATGCTCCCAATCCTGAAGGACCAGTTTTGATAATATAATCATTCCTGTTTCTTTCTTCTATACCAAATTTCTATAATCAGAGCAAATGATAAATAGAAGTCATGAGCACAATTCATTTATGTAATATCTTGCTCTTTTCAATCTGACTATATGTAGTCAATATATTCTAAATAATTAGGTGAATGAGTATTTGGCCAAGACAACTATTACTAGATGTCTGTGTCTTAGGAAATAAGGTCCTTAAAAGTTTCCAAAATAATGTAAGAACACTTGACACCATTGTCTTGAGATCTAACTGCTATCTTATTATTGAAATTACAGCTGACACATTTTTAACATTTGTCTGTACTTTGTATCCTGTGACACAAACATGTTTCCTTACATGAAAAGCTGCTGGCCGATAATCTATACTGGCCTCTCTACATCTTATAACAGTTCTTGTGAGTTCCAGCTTATCACCCCCCAAAATGGGATCCTGTAGGATGACCCAGATCTATACCCATTCTCAGCAGGAAGTACTTTCAGAAGATGAGAGGCCAGTCCTGCCAGAATCAAAAGTAAAGCTTTACTCCTGGACTGGCTAGTTCCAGTATATAGATAATGTGTTCTTGGTGGATTTGGCCAGAATCCACCCAGGATGGTGTTACTTAAACTGTATTTGTTCCTGAGACCATCTGGTAACAGTCACAGAGTAAGGGTGAATAATTGGACATTACACTATAGGGATAAATGATAGTTCATTGAAGTGTAATTACTTTATGGGTGCAAAGGAAATGTGGTTTGCTTATAGGTTGGGGTCTACAGAATTTTACTATATACCTGTACCTTTCACAACTGGAAATTGTTGGTGAATGAACACCAAATTATCCAGTGTTTGAGTAAGTCCTCTGCTACAATATATTTGAAATTTATGATGAAAAATATTGAGTTAAGATTTGGGTAAATATCACTGAAAAGGATGTACTATTAACAAATATGTTTAATGTTTGTCCAACTAAATAATGTTCCCTTCAGAATATGTATAATTTAATACAAAAAGGCAGAGCCAAGATGGCAGAGAAGATACACGCGAATCTGTAAGCTCCCTTCTTCCCTTATTACCAATTAGCTAAATCAGCCTCAAAAATAACGCTGGACTGATAAAAACCACAAGGATTAGAAGCACAACTTACCAGCTGAAGAGAATCTGGAATTTCAACAGAAAAGGTCAGTTCCAAGGGGAGGAAGAAAAAAAAAAGAGGCCAGCACAGATAGGGTTGGACTGGGTGCTAACACACTGTGCCAGTTGGGCTGGGGAGAACTCTGGGATCAGAGAAGCCACTGAGATAGAGGAATCTGACACAGGCTGTTAGCTCTTCTCTACTTATAAAACAACAGTTCAGAAGAGAAATCAAGCCACTTTAAAATATAAAGCCAGATCCTAAATCCACCCCAATCCAGAAGTGTTGTAATAGATCTCATGGCTGAGCACTCTGTGTAGATGGTTTTTTATGCCCAGGGCAACTCCTTGGGGTAGTTGAGAGCCCGAACAGTGGGGACACAGCCCTAGGCAGCCTCTAATCCACATAGTGCATGGCTCAACCTAAGACAATGGAATTCTAGCAGCAGCGGAACTCCTAGAAAAGTGGAACTCCGAGAGAAGCAGAACCTTTGTAGTAGGGACCTCGGTTTCCAGTCAGACACTTCCGGTTTGAGCACAGGGGCTTTTCATATCAGCTGCTAATATACACGGCCCCACAGGAGGCTTTGGCTGGGGTTTCTGACTCTACCTGTTCAGCCTTAAACCTCAGGGCAGTTGCTAGGCTGCACAGCGGAGTCCTTCACTGGGCACTCCTCACAGCACAGCCGTGCTAAACACTTCTGAGGCATTTACAGGGAGGGGAGAGGGGAACTCTCTCCCAGAGCTCTCTCTTACTTCAGGCACAGGGTTGTTGCATTCTACGCTCCCCTCCCCCCCCCCAGTCTGGGAGGAAGCTGGTAAATAAATAAATAAACTTCTTACCCCAAGGGCAGACCCCAATAGAATTTTAACAATGAGTAAAAAGCTGAAGAGAACTATTGATACCTTCGACACAGAGAAAGAGCGGGTATCCAACCTCGAAGAAGCTAACAACAGAGAGTCTGAAGATATCACTCTAAAGGAAAACGATATCTGCCCCATCACATAACTCTCTCCTAAAAGAGACTATTAAAAAGTTAAGAGAGTTTGAAGAAAAATGGGGAAAGGAAAGAGAAGCTATGATAGAGAATAACAATGTCCTGAAATTTGAGTTGGAAAATATAAAGAATTCACAGAAGGTGCAGGGAAACAAAATTTGTGAATTAGAAAAGGTGTAAAAATCACAGGAAAGTAGGATTTCTGAATTGGAAAAGATAAAAAAATCTCAAGAAAGTAGGATTTCTGAATTGGAAAAAGAAAAGAACTCACTAAAAAAATTAGTGAAATGGAAAAAAATTCAACAGAGAAAAATAATTCATTTAAAAACTCAATTGGGCATATACAAAAAGAAGTAAAAAATGTGAATGCAGAAAATAACTCATTAAAAATCAGGACTGAACAAATAGAAATGAATGTTTCATTGAGAAACCAAGAATCAGTCAAACAAAACAAAAAAAAAAAAAAAAAAAAAAGAAAAGCTGGAGAATAATGTCAAATACTTACTGGGAAAATCTATAGACCTGGAAAACAGATCTAGGAGAGATAATTTGAGGATCATTGGACTTCCCGAAAACTATGATAAAAAAAAGAGCCTAGATTCTATTTTACAGGAAATCATCAAAGAGAACTGTACAGAGATAATAGAAACAGAAGGGAAAATAGGCATTGAAAGAATTCATCGAACACCTTCTGAAAAAGACCCTAAAAAAAGAATTCCATGGAACATTGTGGCTAAGCTGCAGAATTACCACACAAAGGAAAAAATATTACAAGCAGCTAGAAAAAAACAATTCAAATATCAAGGGGCCACAATAAGGGTCACTCAAGATCTGGCTGCCTCCATATTAAAGTGCGATGGTCTGCTCTAGCTCATCTGAAGGGCTCAGAATAAGTCCTTGTCAAGATAAGCAAGAGTCCTTGCCCCACATTGTGGACGCCAATTTGTAATGTGCTGTTGTCTCCAGAAGCTGCTGATCGCTCTCTGGGAGGAGATCTGCTGTGACAACTCAAATCTCTCGGACAGATTCTTCTTCCTGTAGAGAGCCGACTTCAAGTCTTGTCCAGACAAAACTCACTTTTCCCCCAGAGCTGCCCTCTTTTATCCTCCCAGAGAATGGGCTTGGGATAATGCAAGGGCTTCTGGGAAAAATTACTTCAACCAATGAACTTGCTCCTCCTAAGCATGCAAGCTCTTCCCCAGGAATTCACAAGTAAAAACTTCCAGTAAAGACTGGAACTAGAGAATTGTTAAGTACCAACTTAGCACTTAGTAAGAACCTAATATCTCATCTCATTAACACTTGGTAAGAACCTAGCATTAAAAGATCGAAGGGCCTGGAACCTGATATTCCGAAAGGCAAAAGAACAAGGATTGCAGCCAAGAATAAACTACCCAGCTAAGTTTAGCATTTTCTTCCATGGAATAAGATGGTCATTTAATGAAACAGAGGAATTCCATTTGTTTCTAAGAAAAAAACCAGACTTAAACAAAAAATTTGTTCTACATCCACAAGACTGAAGAGAAACAGAAAAAGGTACACAGAACCCTTGAGAACTGTATCTCTGTTGTAGATATATAGAAAGTACACATGGATAATTTGATTTTACTGATATAAAAAAAGGGGGGAGTAGTAAAGGGAAGGGGATAGTATCAGAAAAAGGGGAAGGAGAGATAAAAAGAGGGAAACTACATCCCAGAAAGAGGCATAGAAAATCTACCACATCTGATGGAATTTAGAGAGGGGGAGAAACATTGTGTGAATCTTACTCTCATCAGAATAGGCTCAAAGAGTAAATAATTGACATATTTGTTTTTCAGGGAATCTTCTCTCACCTCATGAAAAGGGGGGAGAGGAAAAGGGAAAAGAAAAAGGGGAATAAGGAAAGGGACTTAAAAGGAGGGGGGAGGGATACTGAAAAGGGAGGGCTGTGCGTCACAAGTGGGGTCTATAAATTAAATATTGGGGAAGGGGTTCAGGGGGGGTCAAGGGATAAAAAAATCATAATCCAGGGATAATATGATGGCAGGAAATACAGAATTAGTAATTTTAAATGTAAATGTGAATGGGATGAACTCTCCCATTAAACAGAGATGGATAGAAGACTGGATCAAAACCCTAAAATATGTTGTTTACAGGAAACACACTTAAAGCAGGGAGATACATACAGAATAAAGGTAAAAGGTTGGAGCAGAATCTATTATGCTTCAGGTAAAGCCAAAAAAGCAGGGGTAGCCATTCTTATCTCACATCAAGCAAAATAAAAAATTGATCTAAGTAAAAGAGATAAGGAAGGGCATTATATCTTGCTAAAAGGTAGCATAAACAATGAAGCCATATCAATACTAAACATATATGCACCCTGGTATAGCATCTAACTTTCTAAAGGAAAAGTTAAGAGAGTTGCAAGAAGAAATAGACAGTAAAACTATAATAGTGGGAGATCTCAACCTTGCACTCTCAGATTTAGACAAATTAAACCACAAAACAAATAAGAAAGAAATTAAAAAGGTAAATAGAACATTAGAAAAACTAGGTATGATAGACCTTTGGAGAAAACTGAATGGTGATAGAAAGGAGTATACTTTCTTCTCAACAGTTTATGGAACATATACAAAAATTGACCATATATTAAGATATAAAGATCTCAAAATTAAATGCAGGAAGGTAGAAATAGTAAATGCCTTCTTCTCAGATCACAATGCAATAAAAACTACATTCAATAAGAAGTTAGGGGTAAATAGACCAAAAAGTAATTGGAAACTTAACAATATTATCTTAAAGAATGACTGGGTGAATCAGCAAATTATAGAAACAATTAATAATTTCACCCAAGATAATGACAACAAGGAGACATCATACTAAAATTTATGGGATGCAGCTAAAGCAGTAATAAGGGGAAGTTTTATATCTTTAGAGGCTTATTTGAACAAAATAGAGAAAGAGAAGATTAATGAATTGGGCCTGCAACTTAAAAAGCTAGAAAAAGACCAAATTTAAAACTCCCAACCAAAAACCAAACTTGAAATACAAAAATTAAAAGGATAAATCAATAATATTGAAAGTAAAAATACTATTGAATTAATAAATAAAACCAAGAGTTAGTTTTATAAAAAAAACCAATAAAATAGATAAACCTTTGGTAAATCTGATCAGAAAAAGGAAAGAGGAAAATCAAATTGTTAGTCTTACAAATGAAAAGAGGGATCTTTCCACCAATGAAGAGGAAATTAGAGAAATAATAAGGAGTTACTTTGCCCAACTTTATGCCAATAAATTTCATAACTTAAGTGAAATGGATGACTATCTCCAAAAATATAGGTTTCCTAGATTAACAGAGGAGGAGATAAACTGCTTAAATAGTCCCATTTCTGAAAAATAAATAGAACAAGCTATTAATCATCTCCCCAGGAAAAAATCCCCAGGACCAGATGGATTTACATGTGAATTCTACCAAACATTTAAAGAACAACTAGCCCCAATGTTATATAAACTATTTGAAAAAATAGGGGATGAAGGAGTCCCCGCCAAACTCCTTTTATGACACAGACATGGTACTGATACCTAAACCAGGTAGATGAAATATTGAGAAAGAAAACTATAAACCAATTTCCTTAATGAATATTGATGCTAAAATCTTAAATAAGATATTAGCAAAAAGACTTCAGAAAATCATCTCCAGGATAATACACTATGATCAAGTAGGATTTATTCCAGGAATGCAGGGCTGGTTTAATATTAGGAAAACTATTAATATAATTGACCATATTAATAATCAAATTAATAAGAACCATATGATCATCTCAATAGATGCAGAAAAAGCATTTGACAAAATCCAACATCCATTCCTACTAAAAACTCTTGAGAGTATAGGAATAAATGGACTATTCCTTAGAATAATCAGGAGCATATATTTAAGACCGTCAGTAAGCATAATATGCAATAGAAATAAACTGCAACCTTTCCCAGTAAGATCAGGAGTGAAACAAGGTTGCCCACTATCACCATTACTATTCAATATAGTACTAGAAATGCTAGCCTCGGCAATGAGTCAAGAAAGAGATTAAAGGAATTAGAGTAGGTAATGTGGAAATCAAACTGTCACTCTTTGCAGATGATATGATGGTATACTTAGAGAACCCCAAAGACTCTGCTAAAAAATTATTAGAAATAATTCACAACTTTAGCAAAGTTGCAGGATACAAAATAAACCCACATAAATCCTCAGCATTTTTATATAGCGCCAATAAATTGCAACAGCAAGAGATACAAAGAGAAATTCCATTCCAAACAAATGTCGAGAGCATAAAATATTTGGGAATCCATCTACCAAAGAAAAGTCAGGAATTATATAAACAAAATTACAAGGCACTTGCCACAAAAATAAAGTTAGATTTAAATAATTGGAAAGACAATCAGTGCTCTTGGATAGGCCGAGCGAATATAATAAAGATGACAATACTCCCCAAAGTAATCTATTTATTTAGTGCTATACCAATCAGACTCACAAGAAACTATTTCAATGACCTAGAAAAATAACAACAAAATTCATATGGAAGAATAAAAGGTCAAGAATTGCAAGGGAATTTATGAAAAAAAAGTCAGAGGAAGGTGGTCTAAGTGTACCTGATCTAAAGCTATATTATATAGCAGCAGTCACCAAAACCATTTGGTATTGGCTAAGAAATAGACCAGTCGATCAGTGGAACAGATTAGGTACAAAGGACAAAAAAGGGTACATCTATGGCAATCTAGTCTTTGACAAACCCAAAGATACCAACATTTGGGATAAAAATTCATTATTTGAAAAAAAAATTGCTGGGAAAACTGTTAATTAGTATGGCAGAAATTAGATATAGATCCACACTTAACACCATATACCAAGATAAGATCAAAATGGGTCCATGATTTAGGCATGAAGAATGAGATCATAAATAGATTAGAGGAACAGAGAATAGTCTACCTCTCAGTCCTGTGGAGGAGGAAGGAATTTATGACCAGAGAAGAACTAGAGATCATTATTGATCACAAAATAGAAGATTTTGATTACATCAAACTAAAAAGTTTCTGTACAAACAATACTAATGCAACCAAGATTAGAAGTAACAAACTGGGAAAATATTTTTACAGTTAAAGGTTCTGATAAAGTTCTCATTTCCAAAATATATAGAGAACTGACCCTAATTTATAAGAAATCAAAACATTCTCCAATTGATAAATGGTCAAAGGATATGAACAGACAATTCTCAGATGATGAAATTGAAATATTTCCACTCATATGAAAGAGTGTTCCAAATCACTACTGATCAGAGAAATGCAAATTAAGAAACTTTGAGATACCACTACACACCTGTCAGATTGGCTAAGATGACAGGAACAAATAATGATGAATGCTGGAGGGGATGTGGGAAAACTGGGACACTGATACATTGTTGGTTGAGTTGTGAAAGAATCCGGCCATTCTGGAGAGCAATTTGGAACTATGCCCAAAAAGTTATCAAACTGTGCATACCCTTTGACCCAGCAGTGCTGTTATTGGGCTTATATCCCAAGGAAATACTAAAGGGGGAAAGGGACCTGTGTGTGCCAAAATGTTTGTGGCAGCTCTTTTTGTTGTAGCTAGAAACTGGAAGATGAATGGATGTCCATCAGTTGGAGAATGGTTGGGTAAATTGTGGTATATGAAGGTTATGGAATATTATTGCTCTGTAAGAAATGACCAGCAGGAGGAATACAGAGAGACTTGGAGAGACTTACATCAACTTATGCTGAGTGAAATGAGCAGAACCAGAGGATCGCTGTACACTTCAACAACAATACTGTATGAAGATGTATTCTGATGGAAGTGGAAATCTTCAACATAAAGAAGAGCCAACTCACTTCCAGCTGATCAGTGATGGACAGAAACAACTACACCCAGAGAAGGAACACTGGGAAGTGAATGTAAACTGTTAGCACTACTGTCTATCTACCCAGGTTACTTATACCTTAGGAAGCTAATACTTAATGTGCAACAAGAAATTGGATTTACACACATATATTGTATCTAGGTTATATTGTAACACATGTAAAATGTATGGGATTGCCTTCATCTAGAGGAGGGAATAGAGGGAGGGAGGGGATAATTTGGAAAAATGAATACAAGGGATAATGTTATAAAAAATACTCTTGCATATATAGTGTCAAAAATTTATAAATAAAATTAATTTAAAAAAAGATAATGGTCAAAGACTACAGATGAAGGGAGATGCTCAGGTATGGCAGAGCTTGTTTTCTAATTATTTAAAGGATCACTGGATAAATGCCAAAGTAAAAAAAAAACCTACTGTACTAGTGTGTCATGTATAGAAACTTTAATTCACTTTCAGGTAAGATCTCCTACTATTATTTTATTCCATTTGTATATTTTGCTCTACTTCATATTAATGGTCAGTATATTGATCAATATAATCGAACCCATACCTTATCTGATTGTATTCTTTGTGTCTTGAACCATTCCTCCAATCTATGTATTTAACTGTCTATCCCTTGTCTAATTTTTCTGTTATATCAAATATATCAATGTTTCAAAGTATATCAAGCAGATCAAATTTTCTATGCTATATCAAGTACTCAACATATATGCCTTGTGTCTTAAATTCTGACAAATCTGTGAGCAAACTGCTCCCTTTACTGGCTGTTTACAAAATGTAAGTTTTCTCCCCTGTTATGTACATTTCCCCTGACAGGGTGGATCACATTATTTTGTCTTGGGTTGCCTCTACTCTATGTAAAGCTTTTTCTAGAAGGTTTGGTCTCTATTCTGACTTCTTTTCATAGAAATAAACTTCAGCAATTATTAGAGAAAAATCACAGAGCACTCAATTAACATTGAATTCAAGCTGATATAGTTTCCGGAAAATTAATTAAGGTATCTCATTTAGTACTAACCACCATTGGTATGATTTTTTTATTTAGATCCACCATGTACAAAAATATTTTTTCTGTACTTGTTCAATCTATATTGATCTTTGCATTTTATATTAAGTGTCTTATGTCTGTAAAAATTCTATATGTTTTATAAAATCAAACAAATTTATCATAGTTTAATCCCTAAAGTTTTAATGACCTACACTGTCAACATGTTTGATCTTAAAACAAAATGATTAGTAAATACATAGTATTGAAGCTTCTCCATGTCTCAGTGCAGGCTTTGCATATATTTGCCCTAAAGATGAACCTAAGCCTGGAGATGTGATAGACTTTAGACAAAAATCAATGCATAACCTTGAGACATCTGACCAGTTCTTTAAGGTCAAAACATCTTGAGAAATTTGTCTTCAGGAAACCAGGCAGTTCAGTGAAAATAAACAACTCCTAAGAGCCTCATTGGGCTATTTCACCCCCAATACAGGTGTCCAGGATAGATCATCAGAAAGCTTTCTTGGTACTGAGCCTTCTTTGTTCTAAATTAATATATAACTGCATTAAGGCAGAATCTCTTTGGAATCTCACCCATGGAGAGGCTGCTTTGCCTGGGACCTTCCCAATCAGGACGCTGAAAGTTGTGACCTAGGATTCCCCAGCTATTTGAATCAGGAGTTGGTGCTTCCCTGAATTGGTTATATTTTTCTTTCAATATTATTAGTTTTCTTTTTTCTCTTTGCTAGTATGCTTATCTTTGTAGTATTGTTGGGTTATTGTAATTATAGTATTCCACTTTTATTGTAATCATCAAACTATCTTATTAAGCTAAAAGTGGCACCTTTTTACAAGAGTAAATTCAAACCTCATAATCCCTTAATCAGACAACAGTGTAGGATATTGGCCTAAACCTAGATTCTGTCACACTGTTTTCCACTTGTGATTTATTACTTGTCATTCTGTTGCACTTGTATTTTATCAAACACTGAATTACTATGGTCATATGCTTGTGTGTTTTCTACATCTAATCTATTCCATTATTCTACTACTCTTTTTTTTAAATGATACCAGGTAGTTTTGATGATTATCACTTTATAATACAGTTTGAAATCTGGTAAGATTAGTCCACCTTCCTTCTCATTCTTGAATTTTAGGTTTTTTTCCAGACTATTTTGTTACAGTTATTTCTAGGTCTATAAAATAATTTTGGTAGGTTAATTGGAGAAAGCACAAACTAATTAAGTTATCATAGGTAGAGTTGTTATTTGTATTATATTGGCTTAGCCTATCCATGAGTAACTAATATTGTTCCAAATGCTTAGATATGACTTTATTTGTGGGAAAAGCATTTTGTTTTCATATACTTACTGAGTTTGTCTTGGCAGGTATACACCCAAGTATTTTCTAATATCTACAGGTACTTTAAATGTTATTTTTTCCTATCTCTTGCTGCTGGGTTATATGTAGAAATATTAATGATTTATGTGGGTTTATTTTATATCCTGTAATTGTGCTAAAGTTAATTATTTCAACTATTATTCAACAATTATTCTTTTTGAATTCACACAGATGTTTAATTAGCTTTATTTGCAGAGCAAGGTTTTTTCTTTCAGTCTTTAATCCAAGGTAATAATTAGGTAACAATACCAGTTTTAAAAGAATATATACAGAATTGTAAAAATAACAGAGGGTGATGCTCCTGAAAAGGGGGCAGACTGGACTACAACAGCATTTTTCTCTCTCTGCCTCAGTTACTCAAAAGCAATTCTACTGCAGTCTCTACATCCCATGATTTTGAAGACAAGGCCACTATTACTGCATTACTATCAAATCCCATAGCACACAGGTTTTCTATTTTTTTGGCATATTCTGGACTAGAAGCTGGTGCTCCAGCATACACGTGTGCCCAAAATCGAGCTGTCTGTTGGAACATTTCTGGATTCTGTTTGTACTGATTGGCTACTACTGCATCTTGTGGATCATCTGGTTCTGCAGCTGCCAACAAAGCTTGCAATGAGAGCAATACTGACCTTAGAGTCATTGCTGCTGCCCATTGATCTTTTAGAATATCCAAACAAATGGCCCCTGTGACAGAACTAATATTAGGATGCCAAATTTTAGTAATGAAGCGCACCTTAGGGGGATTAAATGGGTACGTTTCTGGTATTTTTATCTCGAGTTGGTATCTTCCTCCTTCACATAGTGTGTCTGGCAGTCCCACTTTTTCTCCTCCAAATTCTATAAAATTTTCATCTCCAAGATCTACTTTACTTCGATTTTTCTTTGTCTCCTTGCTTTTCAGGATGTCCTTAAACTCTCGCTTTATTCACTGCATCAAAATGTTGGCCATGTCTCCTCCCATAGCCGTTTCGCACCACCACCACCACCTCTACCACCACTACCACCACTGGCTTTCTCTCTCCACAGTGCAATAATTATTCTAAAAGAGTGAAAATTTTGTTTCCTGTTTGCCTATTCTAATTCCTTCCATTTCTTTTCTTATTGTTAAAGCTAACATTTCTAAGACAATATTGAATAATGGAAGTGATAATGGGCATTTTTGCTTCATTCCTGATCTTATAGCCCTTACAGAAAATGCTTGAAGATGGTTAGATATTTTAAGTAAAGCCCCATTTATTCCTCTCTTCTCTAGAGTTGGTCTGAGTAGGGTTAGGTTGGGGAAAGGGTCCTTAAATCATAGACTGTTAGAATTGGAAGGATCCTTATGTAAAAGTGTGGAGCTTCACTGATTCCCATCTTATTCAAAGAAAGTAAATATATTTTTTGGGCAAGAGTAGTTATTATTTGAGTCAATCATTCAAAACCAAAAGTACCCCAAGTCTGCATCTATCTTCTGGAATGAGTCAACAGCACTGCCTTAACAACAACGAAGTCAGGGATAACATAGATACAGATAGAAATGACAGTTTGTGTAAAGAGTCCAACCTCTGCCTAAAGGCTGGGCAATTTCCTAAAATGCTTTATCTAAAGGAAATTCTTTTATGCTTCAGAAGAGGGAACCATGTAGACTGAGGCAGGGCATTATCTTAGCTCTAATGTCACTTTGAAAATGAGCCCATAGTTATAAAGTGGTGTTATCCTTACTTAACAGGTCACAGAAGGTCAGGGCTGGGAATTTCCTTAGATCATATAATGGGAGATCTGAAAGCTCCCAAAGATAAGAAAATATGGAACATGACAGCTGGAGGCAATACAAGAACACAAAACTTCAAAGGTGAAGGGGGGGGTCATGTTATGACCAGAAAATGACAAAAGTGAAAGGGACCTTGGGATGCAAAATGTCATGGCTCCTGGAGGAGCTTGGACTACATATAGACTGGCCAATCTGGAAAGGACCTCAGTGAAGAGATAGACAGAGTTGGGAGGGCCTTGCAAACATTGAATGTCATTGCTGGAAGGATATGTGGCTAAGGTCACAATTTGTACAAGAAATCTTTCCACTTTGGATGGAAACTGAGATCTTTTATTGTTACAATTTCTTTTTTTTTAATTTATAATTTTTTTCACAGTATATATGCATGAGTAATTTTTAAAAATAATATTATCCCTTATATTTATTTTTCCAAATTATCCCCCCCTCCCTCCATTCCCTCCCCCCGATGACAGGTAATCCCATACATTTTACATGTGTTACAATATAACCTAGATACAATATATGTGTGTAAATACCATTTTCTTGTTGCACATTAAGTATTAGATTCCGAAGGTATAAGTAACCTGGGTAGATAGACAGTAGTGCTATATTGTTACAATTTTAAAGATGTCCTTCAAAACTAAGACCAAACTCTTCCTGCCACCATCTTGGGTAGACCTTAGGATGTGTAGGGGGCAAATGCAGTCAACCTAATCCCTGAATCTTTAGTAATAAATGAATAAAAAAAAGCAATGAGGGATTGTTTTCTTGCCATGTAGTACACATGAACTTATGTAACCCCTACAGAGCTTACACACCACCTCCCATTGTATAAATGATTTCTCTGGAATCCTGGGCAAGTCACTTAACACATTTTACCTCAGTTCTTCATGTGTAAAATAACTTGGAGAAGGAAATGGAAAAGGGCTGTAGTATCTCTGCCGCCTCCCCCGAGAAAGGCCAAATGGGCTCACACACAGTCAGACACAATGGAAAAATGACTCGGCTACGGTCAGATACACTTAGACTCACACTGCTCATCTGTCATCCCCACAGGCATCAATGCATCCTGTATCATCAGCAAAGAAAACAGACAGATGCGCTACAGAAAAGAAGCTCATTTTCCAGAACTCCTCATTCTTCCCACAGCTGCTGAGCTACATCAGGAAAACAATGGGGTGTGGCCCAAATGCCGTTTCATCTTTTCCCCAACCTCAAAAGGATTGACAGGGAATTGGTAAAGGGTTCATATGAAATGAGCCATGCTATTTTTACATTTCAGTTCCACCCCGTGTGTGGCAGGACCAACGTCTACCAGCATTATTCCACAAAACGCGTTTGATCCATGCCCCTTGTCTACTCACAAAGCAATATTTGGCCACAAAACCTGACCAAGCTCCTACTACAGCCCCAAGACTCTCTTTATTTAGTTCTGCAATGATCTCACTCTCCTACTAACCACAATGGCTCCTCAGAAAAATTTCATCTCAAGGAAATTGAAACCAATTCTTGACACATGAAAAGGTGCTCTACTCTCAAGGGAGTATGGAAAGGGACCCACAGGGCCAAAATGTGGCAAGAAACTGCAAACGGAGTGGATGCCCATCAGTTGGAGGATGGCCGAATAAGTTATGGTACATGAATGTTCTGGAACATTAGTGTTCTACAGGAAATGATCAGCAGGATGATTTCAGAGAGGCCTGGGGACACGCACGTGCACTGATGCTGAGGGAAATGAGCAGAACCAAGAGATGTTCATACAAGGCAACAAAAGGGTACGATTCTGATGGACATGACTTTTTCCAATAATGAGATGATCTGAGCCAGTTCCAGTGATGTCGTGATGAAGAGAGCCATCTACAACTAGAGAGAGGACTATGGGGACTGTGGAGCACCACATAGCATTTTCACTCTTTTTGCTATTGTTTGCTTGCATTTTGTTTTCTTTCTCATTTTTTTCCCTTTTTGACCTGATTTTTCTTTTGCAGCACAATAAATGTAGAAATATGTTTAGAAGAATTGCATTTATTTACCATATACTGGATTACTTGCCATCTATGGGAGGAGGTGGGGTGAAATTTTGGAACAAAAGGTTTTGCAAGGGTCAATGCTGAAAAATTATACACGCAGATGTTTTGAAAATATAAAAGCTTTAATAAAAAAAATTTTCATATCTCCTTGTAAGAGCCCTTTAAATGGGTAGCACCACAGTGCATCGGGAGATTGAGGCCCAAAGTAATTTCTGTGGATATTAGGACTGCCTTGTAGGTGGGATCTTGGCCACATTGAGATAGCTTCATAATGGGTGACAGCTCTCTCTGATTGGCTGTGTGTGTGACCTCACAGGCCCTTTATAAGCCCAATGCAGGCAGCAGTCCCTCTCTTTAACCTGGCGCTCTTCACCCTGGCTTCCTAGCCTGGGTGGCCAAGCCAAGATGGGTAGCCAAAAGAGGTAAGGGTTTTGGTAGTGAACACATGGGTCTTCTGACCAGGTGTTCACTGGGGAACCAACAAGTCAGGGCATCAGTCAGGGCATTATGTGAGTAGGTATAATAAAGACTTTTAAGATTACACGTGGCTGTTCTTGAGCACGCTACCGGTTATTAAGCTATAGATTCAAGGGATTGTGGCCAGAGACCTTTGAAGGCCTCAGAGGAGGCAAGCCGGGTAGAGTTCACACTGCAAAGGTCAGTGGTCAAAGGTACTCTGGTGGATCTAGGACAGACTAGTAATTGTAACTGCCAGGAGGGCAGATTACAAATGGTGCCCAACGTGGACACATCAGGAATTATCAGGAATTGAAAATATTTAATATTCAGAATTAAGATTCTGAAAGATCCGGTAGAAATGCCACTTAGGAGGGAAGGCAGAGAAGTAACATGGACCCAGGTAACTCTGGGATCAGGCTCAAGGACACAGCTGAACATAATGCTTATATAAAGAGGTTAAAGAGCCAGATGGAAGATCTTTTAACAGAGATCACCACTGAAGAACAGCAGGAAGCTTGGAATCAAGCTCCCAGGAGGCTATCCCCACACCCATTAAATATAGCTCAGACAGGGAGCAACCTAGAGCTAATGCGATTGTATGACAGTATCGAGTATAAAATGCCACAGCAAGAGTTGCTGCAATTGCAGGTTAAACTACAGGTTGAGATAGAGAAAGAAGGAAAAGCTAGGTTACTACAGATAGAACAGGAAGAGTTCAAACCAGTGGCTGAAGCTAAAGAAGGAAATAAAGGAACCACATGGACTAAAGTTGTAGAAATTCTTCTTAGTGTTTTGTTGGTTTACCTTGTGTATTGTTGTTTAAAGGAATTTATCAATTACTCTTCCATTGAGAAGAAGTTTAGTCCTTTTTATGTGCAAAGCTCAGGTTTGATTTTAAATCAGCCTTTGGGGAATTTTCCAATTCCTCTTCCCTCTGCCTCACCTTCTTGGGCCAAGGGAGAAGGGGAGGAGGAAAAGGAAGGGCGATAATATCAGCAGCACTGCCCATTAATCCATTCAAAACTCCTGTGTCTTCATTTCAAAAGACTGGAGTGGGCTTTATGGCCCAAGGCATAAAGGAATTGTGGGGTATTGAGTATAATCAGAAAAGTTTTAAAAATACAGTTCAGTTAATTTCTAAGAAACCTTACAGGGATAAGACCTTGCAGTTAGAGAGAGTGGAGTTTTATACTTGTAAAACTGCTAGGATCATCTTTGGAGAGTTGGAACTCCTCTTTTCTTACCTCGTGGATTTTCTACTTCCACAGGTGGGCTTGATTTCCCAACCCCCTACGAGTAATTATTACACAGTGTTTATGTTTAGAATGGTTTGGAAAATTGCTGTTTTAATCACTAGAATAAATAGACAGTGTGTGATCTTTGACCCAGGAGGAAAAGTAATATCAAATCTATTGATTCACACTCCTGCAGTACAATTCGGTATCAGAAACTCAAACTTTGATTTTAGGCAAAAGAATTCAGGGATATAGCCGAGTGTTCTTTTTTCATTAACTGTATGAGTGGCAGACCACTGAAAAGGTATCGGCTTTTTTAAGAACTTCGAGAGTGAGTGAGAAAGCACTCAGATAAATATACCCTGCATGTCCATTTTCAGAGTGAACCTTCAAATCATTTACAATCAGGCTGCTAGAATCTTATATTTGCAAATTGTGATAACTAAAGAGGAAGCTAGAGCATGGCAAAAGGCTACACAGCTTATCTTTCTTTCACTTTCCTATACTCCCTATAGGACAAAACCCTTATGCTTTGAAATTTAATGTTTTAAGACCAATGGACATTATGGCTTCATTCCAATCTGGAGAAGCAGCTAGACATGTGATCAACCATTTTTCCATTGTAGAAATTTCACATGCATTTAAGACAGTTTATGGATTGGCTTACAAATATTTGGCCTTTAGGTGTTTTTGCATTGAATTTGACTTTGCCCATTCCATTGGCATTTCTTATAATCCTATTAGTAAAGTCATTACTGCACAGACTATATCCCCAAGATCATCTCTTCTAAACAAGAGAAGGGAATTTTGGGATATGCACAAGATGGGATATGTGATTGCTTGCAATTTTTAAATTTTGATTTTACATTTTTAAACACTTTTGATTTTACATCTTCAAAGTATTTTGATTTTACATTTTAAAGTTATTTTGGTTTTACATTTTTAATCTATTTCAGTTTTACACTTTTAAATTATTTTGGTTTTACATTTTTTAATTCTTTGCATTTTACCTTAGCAATGCACTTCGGGCATACACAGAAAGTGCAGCTAAGTGACAGACTGACTTTTGTTAATCTTTTTGACAACAACTTTGTTTCCACTGTGAGGTGGAAAGGCCTGGATGGCATTTGGAAAGGCCCAAATTGGGCCAGGGTTTGGGGCACCGGGTACATTCCTTCCTAGGTGCAGATCCAGTAGCAGAGGAGTTCATCCCCACCAGAGACATTTGCAACCTGGGGATCCAAGAGAAGGACGAGACAACAGCCCAGAGGGACCAGCCAGATGTCCGCAGCCCTCCAGACGCTGATGGCAGCAATGTCCCTACTGACCGTGACACCAGAGACACCAGACACAATTCCAGTGTAGCAGCTGAAATGGACTGTTTCGGGTGATATGCAATATAAAGACTGTAAATGGACGGTGGGCCTGCTTGCTCCTCCCGTGGCTACTTGCCATATGGTGGCCTGGGAAGAGGCTTTGCCCTATGCTTTCTATTGAAGGACTATGCTTTTAAATTAGTGGGTGAAAAACCAACGCACCCACCTGCCGTTGTTACTGAGACAATGTTACTGGACATGACTTTGCTTATGTGCACCTGGGAAACTAGAATTGCTCTAGGATTGTGAAAAGTGCAATAGAGAATTGTGATAAGCTAGAATTGCTCTAGGATTGTGAAAAGTTCAATAGAGAATTGTAAGAAACTAGAATTGCTCTAGAATTGTGATAAATGTAACTAGAATTGTGACACCCTACCTCACTGATATTTGTTAACTAGAATTGTGATGTTTTACCTTGTTGACTTCCCACCTCAGTGTTGACATCCTACCTCACTGGCATCCAACCTCTTTGGCTTATTATCTCGAGTATGACTTTGATGAATGGGTTGAACACTAGGGCCACTGTTGAGCCTGGTTCTCATTGTCATACTTCTGTTTACTGATCTGCTGCTTTGTTCCTCCTTGGGCATGACACTCTGTCATCTCATACATCAAGTGAACTATAACTGGTGCTAAAAGTTTAGCTTGGTGAGATGTGCGGTTCCCGCAAAACAAGAGAAGGGAATTGTAAGAGCCCTTTAAACGGGCAGCCACAGCACATCAGGAGATTGAGGCCCAGAAGTAATCTCTGTGGATATTAGGACTGCCTTGTAGGTGGGATCTTGGCCACATTGAGATAGCTTCATAATGGGTGACTCTCGCTGATTGGCTGTGTGTGTGACCTCACAGGCCCTATGTAAGCCCACTGCAGGCAGCAGTCCCTCTCTTTAACCTGGCACTCTTCACCCTGGCTCTCTAGCCTGGGTGGCCAAGCCAAGATGGGTAGCCAAAAGAGGTAAGGATTCTGGTAGTGAACACATGGGTCTTCTGACCAGGTGTTCACTAGGGAACCAACAAGTCAGGGCATCAGTCAGGGCATTATGTGAGTAGGTTTAATGAAGGCTTTTAAGGTTACACGTGGCTGTTCTTGAGTTCAATACCAGTTATTAAGCTATAGATTCGAGAGATTGTGGCCAGAGACCTTTGAAGGCCTCAGAGGAGGCGAGCCGGGTAGAGTTGACACTGAAAAGGTCAGTGGTCAACGGTACTCTGTTGGGCCTAGGACAGACTAGTAATTGTAACTGCCAGGAGAGCACGTTACATCTCCTGAAATCTCCCATAGCTCCTTCCCACTCACCCCCATGGTGTCAGTTGAAGATTTTGTCTCATAGTTTCCTGAACATATGTAGGTCATTCTGAGAGCTCCCTCTTGTTCCCTCCTCTTCCTTGCACTTCACTCAGATCCCTCTGCCGCCGTCTCCTCCTCCATGCCTTTTTCACACATAAAGTGGAGCTTAGGGCTTACTGATCCAAATTCCTCTCTACCTGCATGATGCTCCCTTCCAACCCATTTCCTCAGCAGACCACTTCCTCTATCACCTCAGTTCTCTCAGTTCAGTATCTCCCTGGGTATTGGCTACTTTCCCCTGCCTATAAACCTGTCTGCACCATCCTTAAAAACATCTGTCTTGGTCTCTCCTTCCCCTGTGATTATCCTCCCATTTATCCGTCACCTCTACTTGATCCCTCTTCTCAGTTCTCTACAGTCTATGTTCTGCTCTCCTCATTCCACTGAAACTTTTCTCACGTTGCTCATCATATCTTTGATGGCAGTTCCCGTGTGCTTTTCCTCCATCCTCACCTTTCCTCATTACTTTGCAGCCTTTGGCATTGCTATTAGCCCTTCTCTTGATACTTTTCTCTAAGTTTTTCTGAAATTCCTCCTTACAACTTCTCCTTTTAATCACTAAACATTTATGAAGTGCCTATTATGTGCCAGGTTCTGAGCTAAGCCGTGGAAACATAACCAAAGCTAAAAGACAGCCCCAGCTGAGTACCCGCTCCCCTTGGCCACGGCTTCTCAGTGTCCTTAGTTGGAGCCCCATCCGGGTCGTTCCTAGTGTCCCCCTGGGCCCAGTCCTGGGCTGCCTTCCATTCTATCATAATGGCCCTATTCCCAACAACATCTTCAGTGCTTATCACCTCCTCCTGTTAATCCCTTACTCTTTAGGTGCAATGTTCTTTTCTAAAATATAATGTTCTCTGGGAGCAGATTTCTTGGGGGGCTTCTGGAGGCAGCCTTGGTTTTACTTCAGTGTAATAATCACCTCGAATGCAGCCAAGAGTTAAAGTCCAGATGCTTTATTGTCTCCTTCAAAATAGCCTGCTTAGTTTTCTTAGAGCCCTCTCTCTCTCCTTGGTTCCGAGAGCACTGGCCTCTAGTCCTTTGTCTCTTCCAGCTTCAGCCTCTAGCTGCATCGGAATCCAAAGCCTCCAGCCAGCAAAAAGGTGCAAAATGGAATGAAGCTGACTCTGCCCCTGAGTGGGCTTCTCCTTATAGATGCTCTCCTAAAGGTGTGAATCTTGTGCAATTCTAGTAAGTACATTACTGAACGAGAGAACTCTTAAGTACAGTGCTCAATTAGACAACTAATGTCTCTATCAATTCCAGTGACTTAGCACCTTGTAAGAGTCTTAACATTTAGGTGTTTGCTTCTTAGTTCCTTTTTTGCCTCTTTTTTCACCTTATCTGCTTCTTCCCCCTTTTGCACCCTCAAGTAGATTCCTCCTCCCACTACCCAAACAAGGCCTCCCTTGTTCCCCTTCTAATTCTTTCCTCCCTCCACCTCCTCTCCCACCCCCTGAAGACTCTTCAGTTCTTGAGACTACAAGGCTTAACTTGCCCTCCTTGCCAATGCTGTTTGACCCACAGGCATCTCACACTCCCTTTTATCCCTTCCCATTTACCGTCCCATTTGTGCTCCCATCAGTATCACCAATTGGCATGAGCAACACCATTGCTTGTTTCTCAGTTGAATTATTAAATTCAAACCCGACGTGCCTTGCGAATTGCATCCTTGGTGTTTGTTTTCTAGAGACCATCCGTGCGTTTGGTGACCTGGTATTTCATTAGCTGTCTCGGGAATGTCTGTGGAGTTATCAGGTATAACTTCCTGCATTACACTTCTTAGTTTTAATTTTTATTTTTAAAGCTTTTTGTTTTCAAAACACATGTATGCATCATGTTCTATTCCCCTTATGGGACCTAGCTGCTATTCTATTTTTTACTGAAGGTCAATCAGAAATGATTTCAGTGGGGTTTGGAGAAGAGACTTTTAGGATACTCAGTTTACTTACAAGATGTTGCCCATGGTGACCACTCACCCTGCACAGACCACCTCACTCACAGGGCTGGTGACTCTCCTCTGGAGCCCCTTCATCAACACCACCTGCTGTTTCCTGCTGCCAAGGATTCTGTCAATCTCATCGTGTCTAATGGGACTGTGAAACCTGAGCACATTCTCATTACAGATGATATGGTTTTGATCCACAGGGGGTGATAGTACTGTAACCCCAACGTCCCCAGGTTTAATGTACTAAGATTTCTGTCTTCCAGACTTGCCTCAGTCATTTTTCACATGGCCTTGCAGGAGGGATATCACTGCATACCTCAGCCTCTGCAAGGGACATCTCACCTTTGGATGCTAATTGGGCACAAGTCACCTCCATCTCCACCCTGATCAGTCAGAAGCCATTGTGGAAGATGAGCCCTGCATCTCCAGCCCCAAATGAATTGGGGTCTCCATTCTTTGGGACGGGAATGATGGAGTCACAGCATCTGCCCCAGCCCAGATATCCTGTCCCTTTCTCTCAGGAACTTGACTTGACCAACAGGACCCTTTAGCTTTTCCATGCACATGTGGCTGCTGCTTCCACCCTAGAAGAATGCCTACCATAATCCAATCCCAGGGACGTTCCCCTTGCCTACCTTACCCGAGATTGTCCAAAGGTATGCACAACCTTCGGAGATTCTCAGATTTCCCTGCTCTGCCCACTTATCCCAGAGGAGCCACTAAAACTGGGTGGGTCAGAAGTCCACCAACTCCATGAAAAAGAGAGGCATTTCAAAGGAGAAAACACAAGCCTTTATTTGATCACGTCTCAGGAGCCCTGGGCATCTCCCCTGACCAGGGCGGACTGGCAGTAACAAGAGGCGGCTTACAGAAAACAACCAGAGGGTTACATACCCAAACATAACAAATCTGATTGGACAGAGCGGGTGCCCTCACAGTGTAGCTATGACCAAGGAACTATCTCTTACCCAATCCTAACAAAGAAATCTTAAGTTTATTATTTTTTAAAAACATTCTTATTTTCTCTTTCTGTATTATTTTCCTCCATGTCTTTAACAACCAATTTACTTAATTCTTCCCAGGCCTCCTGAGCATTATGTACCTCTGTTATCATAGATTTCACAATTTCACACTGAGAGTGCCTCTCACTTGGGCTCACTTCTGAATAAGGGGATGTTTGTTGCAATTGTTGCAGCAAATTAGTGCTTGTTTCTCTCACATACTCAACCAATGCTTTTGTTTTCTCAATCAAGTTTTCTGGAATCAGTAATGTGGGGAAAGGGCACGGTGCAGTGTCAGAGGAAGGAAGAAACACCTGAGGTGTCTCTTCAGCACAACTTCCAGGATTTAATTTCTCTGACTGGGCACATGTGTTATCACTCTTTTCACTTACTAACTTTTTCTTTTTACACTGCGGATCTAAGTGTGATAAATTGTCAAATACACAGTCACACATGGCAACCAAATCCAATAAAGGCTCTGGCTGACAAATGTAACAACTCCACTCAGTGTTTTCATCCATCACTTTTGACAGCTCCTTTTCCCCTAGATTGCGCTGAATGCATTTTGTACAAAAAGCATTATGGCAGAAACCACAAAAAATTAAATCTCCACCTTCTGCACACCATCTGAAATGTAAAAAACAAACAAAACTTTGAAGCATCATTCTTAGTCAACAATATAAAGACTTTATAAAAATATACCTCAACATATATTCTTTTAAATTATCCATGTAAGTATAAAAGTAAAAGCAGGAACTTATCCAATCTCTCTTAATGAAACATCTTTACAACTTTAAATTACGGCCCCAAACTAATTGTGGAATGTAAAGAAGCAACAAATGGAAAGGATAAGACCAAATTAATGTAGCCATTCCAGGGCCTCCCACACATGACCTTGAAAGGCTACAGAATCAGCAGCAGCTGACACTTGCAGGGCTCTCAGGAAGGACTGAGAAACTCCTCAGAAAGTGGATCCTGAGCTGGCACTGGGTCCAGGACTCTGTTGCATTGGCTAAAAGGAGACCCACATTAACATCCTAAGGCAAGAACAAAGACTAGCACCCAAGGGGGTCGTTTGCAGATCCAGTTCAGAAGAGAGCTTATGGTCACTCACACATTTTTAAAAGTTCACACTAGAATACCAGTGACAAGAGCTCTCCTTAGATCATAACACCTTAGAAAAGCAGAAAACTTAGAGATGCCCAGAAACAGCTCTGAACCCACAGAACAAAAACTGGAAGCTTGGGGCAATGCTCTCTTCATTCAGGACCCAATTTTATTACAAAGGTACAACTGAAGATAGGCTGGGAAGACCATTCAGTAAACAACAAAAAGGAACATGACCATAAGAAATTACTCTGGTGACAAGAAGATCAAAACAGAAAATCAGAAAATATCAACACAGTCAAAACTTCCACATTCAAGGTCATAAAAAAAACATGGGAATTAGTCTCACACTCCACAAAGAATCTCTGAAAAATGCTTGAAAAAAAGATCCCAAAAGGGAAGTAAAGAGGTAGAAGAAAAGTTGGGGAAAATAATGAAAGTGATGCAAGAAAATCATGAAAAAAGTTAACATCTTGGTATTAAAATGCATTTATGCAAAAAAAAGATTTTAGAAAGAAAAACTGGGAATTTCACTAAAAAAACTTTTTAAAAACTTCAATGAAGAACACAATGCATTGAAAATTGCAACGGGTAAGTGGGAACTAATGAAAACAATGTGATATTTCTCAAAAGAAAATGAAAGTCAATTTGTTAATTATGAGGCAGACATTTGTGAGCACCTTTGTGGCAAAGAATACAGAGCTTTGATTTTACTCCAGGAAATTCTGAGTTCAAATTCAGGCTCACTGACTAGCTATGCAGCCCTGAACAAGCACTTGACCTGGCTAGTTTTGACGAACCTCACAGGTTGTTGTAAGCTCAGGAAGAAGCCCATCTGACCCTTATCAGATATAAGAATTCCATTAAGAGAATTCTCTTTATAGAATGATTGTGAGGATGAAACTCCATTGTCCATCCCTCAAACCCTGTGCATCTTTACACAACCTTTAGAGATGCTGATTATCATATCTTTAGACAGGTCCTGGCCCTGGTCTGCCCGGTGTATTCCATCTAGTTCCTTGATTCCGCCCACTTTTGAGCTCCCTCACACTTCCTCTCCTCCTTGATCCTCACCCCCTTGAATTCCTGCCTTTATCCCTGAGATATCCCCAAGGTTGTATTTCCCTTATCAAAGATCTGCTTAGGACAAAGGTCTTTGCCACGTTTTCTTCCTGACTAAGCCCACCAGGAGGTTCTTCTTTCTCCCTGCTCATAGTGTCTTCTCTCTAATGGTGCCGTCCTCCTTACTCTAACTCACTGCTGAATCTGCTGCACTCGGATATGGGCCAGAAGTCAGAAACAAGGATTCTTACAAGGTGTTAAGTCAGTGGAGCTGACTTAATAGTCTAGTTCAGTACATTTACTTAGTACTTAATACAGTTGCACAAGATTCACATGAGAGAGGATATAAGCTCTGGCAAACTCAGCCAGAAGGAGAACGAGGGAACATAGAGAAGTGGTGCCAGGCTCTCCTCCTTCCCTTCTCCACTGAAACCAAGCCTCCAGAAGGCCTCCAGAAAACTAGCCAAACCCCAAGTGAAGGAGATAGGACTGTGAAGGAGACAATAAAGGATTCGGCTTTCACACCTGGCTGTTCTTGTGGTGGTTACTGAACTGACAAGAAGGCTGCTCCAGAGAGCATCAGAGACCCCCCCCAAGAAAACCAAAACCGAGAACATTACACAAATCCTCTGTGAATCAAACATACCCATCAATGACGTACTTAGGCCTCCTGGAACGTTCTTTTCATGGATTCTTCCAAATTCCTTTCCTTTCTAGCTAGATGTGTTCCCATCTTTATTCCATATTTGCCACTTCAGGGGCCTATTTTATCTCTACTTTGTAAACTCTTCTCCTAGGTAAACCTTCCTTTTGATAGAGAATAGTCATTGTGAATGTCTCGTGTTTATTCTGAACCTGCTCTTGCTACCCTGACCTCACCACTGGCTGTTTGACCTTGGGCAAGTCACTTAATGAATATTTGCTTTGGTTTCTCAACTGTAATAACAACACCTATGTTTCAGGATTGTTGTGACTTAGCTTAGCGTCCAGTCCTTACACACATCATAGGTATCACAATCATCATTAACATCATGATCATACTATTACTATTAGTCTAAAGGTTTCTTTTCCAGATCAGGGATGCTAGGGTCCAAATTTTTAAGATATTTGCAAATACTAAATGTTGAATAAATTCATTTTCAATTTTAAAATTGTCAACTACACTCTCTCATTGAAGCTAAAAGGGCAAAATGTGCCTTGTAGGAAGAGAACCAAAAGCACTTATTGAATTTAGGGAATACTTTGTGTTAGTTATTAATAAAACAAAAGACACAAATATAACAGGCTTTGCCTCCAAGGAACGTGAGGAGACAAAGCACACACACATTTTAATACGGAATAAATGTGAACTAATATTGAAGCAGAAATTAGAATCTAGATACTGCAAAATATATTGCCCTCTACCAAGAAACACCTAAGTTTTGAGTGCAAAGCTTGATTTCAAAGACTGGTTTGAGGCCAATGATGGAGGAAATTCAGAAGCTGCTCAATGAAAAAGAACTCCCCAGATCATCATATCATTTCAGCAGGATAGTGCAGCCAAATCTTAGAAAATAGCATTCTATTCCATCAAAAGTAAAATAAATAAAACATCCAGTATTTTGTTGCTGGGCTGGGCCCTCCTCTTGGGTTGCTATGGAAACAAGGCCTCCTTGTACCCAAGTGGCAAGGGGGAGTCTCTATGGTGATCAGCAAAGGGGTCAAGATCTGGCTGGTGCCTCGTTCTGGGGGTGAGGGCCCTACCTTGAGGTCTTCTTTTGAAGAAGGTGATGGCTCAGCTGCCTAACACATTGTTGTTCAGGGAGAGGGTGGGTCCTCACAGGTGAATTGCCCTAAACTTGGAACTCTGCTTGGCCTCCTGATGTGAGGTCTGTGTGCTACTATTACTACTACCAGCAACACCTACTGCTACTACCACCTACTTCTATTCATAGCTTCCATTGCTACTAGTAACTACTACTACTACCCCCTACTGCTACTACCATCTACTACTACTAACTAGTACAACTACTACTACTAGTACAACTACTACTAGTTACTACTACTACAACATTGTCACTTGTGTTCCTCTCACCCCAGTGAGACACACCTTCTTCAGCTACACTTTGATGGAAGATAGGGATTTTGAGAAGCCAATTAGCAAAGATTTCAGAGCAATGCAAAGGTACAAGGACAGGAAATTTATGAACTGTAAACTTTAATTAAAATAAAATTTAATTAATTCATGTTCTTAATGCCTGTTTCCACGGCCACAGGGCAGGTCACTGCAACCAAGTTTGTTCTTTGAAAGGGCATCAGTACCAAAATTCCCCCAATCTTGCTCTCAGTGCCATCAATTTGGGCATTGAAAGCTAGACAAGTTAGTTGTACCTAAATTCTGAGCCTTCCTCCAAAACCAGCCACCAACAAGATTCTGTTACCATAGAAACCATCAGCAAGGCCTTCCCCACCCCATCTCACCCCACCTTTGGCTGTGAGGCAGCCAAAGAGCTAAATAAACTCCACACACCAGGTAGGCAACCAGGGAAACCAGACCCCCACCACTCCTGTCCTCATCTCACACCCTAAGCTCCGAAAGCCAGCAGCAAGCAGCGCCAAAATTTATGACAACACAAGACCAGAGCAGAACTGTCACAGAAAAAAGTCAGAGTCAAAAAAAGAAGAAAGGGCATGTGAGGAAAAAGAAAAATAAAAAAGTAGGGGGAAAATACTTACTTTATAAAGATAATGAAAAGTTATTGTATTAACAGGGAAGATTGAGGTACATTTATAAAAGGGCAACAGTATGAAAGTGGCTATATTTGGAGCCCTCAAAAATATAATTTGTTCCCAGATCCCGGAAAAAAAAACCTTGGAAAAGCTGAAAGGCTATTTTAAAAAGCATAAACTAGAAGATAACAAGTGTACAGGGTTAAATTCAGAGGAAATTAAGGAAGTAAGTACTTAGTTATTGAAAAGAAAGGAAGCCAAGAAGGTCAGAGTGAAAAAATGCCAACACACTTGACTTCAGTACATCCCCAAAGGGGAGACAGAAAACAAACTGGGATCACCAGACTGTCAGCCTTCCCGAATCTGTTTCCCGGTCCCTCGGATATGATGCAGCCCTTGCACACAGTGTACCAGAGGCCCCAGTAGAGTTAGAGAGCCCAGTACTTTTCGAAAAATCTCAGGCCAGATTTTGAGTAGATGCTCATCATTTAGGGAAATGCTGAACAAAGTGGTGTGTGAAAGTAATGCAATATTGTTGTGATATAAAAAAGATGGTGATCAGGCAGATTTTAGAAAGACCTGTAAAGATTTACAAGAAGTGATGCTGAACCAGGAATGCATTGTACATTGTATACAATAACAGCATGAGTATGCAATGATCAACTAGGAAAGACTTGGTTCTTTTCTGTGGTTCAGTGATCCAAAGTCCTCCCAATAGATTTTGGACTGTAAGTGCCATCAGCACCCATAAAAAGAACTATGGAGATAGAATGTAAATCAATACATGCTATGATCACATCTTTTATTATTTTTCTTTTTTCTCTCCTGTTGTTTGTCTCTTTTATTCTGATTCTTCTCTCCCAACGTGAGTCATAAAACAATGTGCATTAAAAATGAATACATTTATTTTTTAAAAATTTCAGAGACAACTGAAATGACTCAACAACAAAGAAACGGATTGTGGCTGTTATGTTGGAAATTCAGTATGAACTAGACTTTGTATTTGTGTGTGTGTGTGTTATGGACACCTTTGTGGTACAATGGCACCTTTAGCCCAAACATTTATTTTAACTTCTTAAAAAGATTAAATTTTAAACATCAAGTACAACAAATGTATAAGTTTCTCCAACGTCTAAGTTCAGAGATATCCTGAAATTTGCTAAAAGGAACCCAGGTTAATAAAATCATGGGCAGCTCAAAAAGACCTGAATCCAAATGAAAAATTAAACCATAACAAGCTGAATGCATCTTTCTCTTCAATTAGAAAACATGGGTAGGTATAAATTAAAACTAGTACCTCTCTCATTTTGAATATATGCTATAATCTCATTTAACACAATGAAGACTCACTGAAAGAATAAATAAAATAAGTTATAAATAAATAAACTAAGAGATCCCCAAAAGAGGAATGCTTTCTCTTTTGGGAGATATATTCCTACCTGCAGTGCTTATGAGGTCTAGTAGAATCATGGCTTATGTCATCACTCATATATATGTAGCAGAGCTAAAAAAGGAATTAACATTCAATTCTAAATAGTTTAAATCTGTTAAAATATTAACATTCACAAAGCACAAATTTTAAAATGCTTAAATCCACTAAGCATACACTACATTGAAATAAAAAGCTGGGGTGATAACTTTAGTCACAGTGAAAAAATGAAATATTTTGCAAAAGAAAAGAACTGCCAGCAAAGTAATGACATATCATGGGGAACAGGGGAACAAAATGTCTATGAAGAATTCATTTTCTTAACTGATAAGCTGATATAAAGAAAATTCAAAACATATTCAAAGGAAAAATTTACATAAATTGATAAAGGGAAAATAAACAGCATCCAAGGAAAAACAGAAAACATTATTAGTACAATCAAAGCTAACTTTTTTTGCCCTCAAACACACTCTCTATGGTGATAGAGTCTGAAAGAGCTCAGATGAACTCCTTTCTCAACTTATTCATTCTCAGTAAAGAATTAATAAAACATATTATAATAATAGAGCTTCACAGGGTTATTTTGCATCAAACAAGTTTACATGAATACATCCCTTTATAAATATAAGTGCTAAGGAAAAGAAGCTATTATAAAAACTACTTTTATTATTTCAATAAATACTGATGCCCAAAGAGGTCATTTGAAAGGTTTTCCTCTCACCAGAAGCAGGAACAATTGAGACCAAAGTATTACATATCCCATCAAACATGAATAAGACTGAGGTTTGTTTTTTTTTAAATTAACCATGTTCTTAGTAATGAAAGACGATGAACATTACCTCACTATGATAGGGTCAAGACACTTTGGAACCCACTATGACTGATCTGAACAGTATGAGCTCTTTATGTTTGTCCTCATATATATTAAAAACTGAAGTTTATCAAAAGTTCAGCACTTATTGCATCTCACTTCTAAAGAGAATCTTCACTTTTGAAATGAATCATTATGGAATTCATATAAATAAAAAGATGTCTTACTCGAACAGGAGAATTTGTCCTTTATTCCCAAACAAAAGGCAAAATAGTTTACAGATAATCATCATCCACTGCATAACTTACATACCTTACAAATAAGAACATTCAGTGCAGGATGTCTATACACTGAATCCTCATAATGGGTCACTTGCTGTCCACAAGCAGTACAGCACACAATGTCATGAAGTCTTTCCCCTAAACAAATAAATTATAAACATAGTCTGTTCACAAATACAATAATAAATTCCATAAAACCCTGGAAACTGCATTTTTATAACTCAGTATCTTTTTGGCCATGTCCTATTTGCTTAATCAATAGGAATTTACAAAGATATATGTATTCCCATCAGTTTACTGTTGCATACTTACTCAAAATTGTGGATAAGTTTCATAAATTTCACAAACTGACAAATTTTGTCATTGGGAGACAGCTCATCATACATTTCTGCCTCAGTTTCCTCACCTTTAAAGTGGGCTTGAAAAGGAAACAGTAAACCTCTCCAGAATTCTTGTCACAAAAGCCCCAAATGTGGTCACGAAAAATCAGACACCACTAACATGACAAAAACTTTAAAAGAAGAAACAGGGATAGTGTGGGAACAATAATCATGATGAAGGAACAGAAACAGATGAACCATTAGTGTAAGAAATAGAAGGCCAGCTGAGGAAGGAAAGCAAGGATGGTTAGAATGGAAAATATTGCAGGACCTTAAAAATCAAAATGAGGGGTCTATATTTTTTTTCTAGAGACCAATTAGGTAAAGAAATAGCACAGACAAACCAATCACTAAGGAAAATGATTATAGCAACAAAGATGTGGAGGAATTGAATTAGAGTGCTCAAAGTAGGTGATTGCTCAGTAGTTGTAAACAGATATTTGAAAAAGCTTAGGACAGAAATGAGTTATCGAGTTTCTGCATTGTTAAGGTAGATCTAAATGAAAATAAGGACACTACAAGAGAATGGAGAGGTATTAAAAAGAAGAGGATGGATAAGGAGTTAAAAACATGGGCACAATTAGACAGTTGTAATGGAACAGCAGACTCCAAAGAAAGAACATCCCACAGAAGTCATATGACGATCTTCACAGATGCAGGGAAAGACCTCTCCAAAACAAAGGACCTGTTCCTAATAAAAAGCACTAGGGCATAAAAATAAATGCAGTTTGCAATAAAGTGACAAGTACAATTTATGAACGTCATCAGCAAGGATAACCTGCAATGGGGATAAACCAAAAGCTTTCTCCATACAATTAGAGGAGAAGCAAGCCTTCCCCTAATCAAGCACAGCAAAGAGCACATGATGGTTTCTTTTCCAGCCCAGGGCACCTTAGGGAGAGAGACAGAAAGGTCTGTGCAGACTCGGGAGGGATCAGGCCACCACAGCAAATGACAGTATTGAGAGAAAAGCACCATAATGTCCAAGGAAAAGGCAACACAGAAGAGATCCGGGGAGATGCTGGATGGAGGAATGAGTGTGCTCTGACATAGATCGCCACATGTTATCTATATCAGATTATAAGATGTCTCTTGTAATGTCTCCAGATTACAAGACTTGTGAGCAATGGCTGAGTGTGAAATGTGTGGCTCTGGTCCAAGCAATAATTAGAGGAAGAAAACTGCAAATGCCAAGTATCTTTGCAAAGAAAATATCATGGAGAGAGAATTCTGGGAAGACAGAAAAGCCCTTCAGAAAACCAAATTTCCTTTACAAAGAAAAAACAGAATATTGCCTCAGAGAGGGCAGAGAGCATAGGAAGTCAAGTTCCAAGACAATTTGAAAAGATCCCAAGAAAGACACTGTCTTCCAGGAAGAAAGAGAATGGAGCAAATTATCTTCCATCAAAGTGGAAAACAAGAAGAGCTTTTACAATGAGAAATAATTCTTGAACCTCACTACCACGGGAAGCAGATCAGAGAGAATAACAGCCCCAGTTGGGTATAGGAACATGTTTACTTCTACAGGTAGGGAAGAGAGAAGGAAAAGAGGGTCTGTGGAGGTGGTGAGCATAAACTAAGAGGACAGGATGAAAAAAAGAGATAAAAGGTAAATGAGGGAAAGATAATTTGAAGGGTACTACAGAGTAACCTAACTGCAAATATGAATGGGATAAACGTAAACACAAAACATAAGTGGATTAAAAAGTAAGAAATACATCGGGAAACCAAGAGACACACAACAGAGTAAAGGTAAGGCCTGGAACAGAGGGTAGTTATGATGATTTCTGATAAAGCAAAAGCAAAAACATGTCTAATTAAAAGGTATTGGGAAATGACTTTTCACTAAGAAGTACCATAAAAAATGAAATAAGATCAACACGTGCACCAAATGATGCAATATCTAAATTAATTAAGAAAAAGTTAAATGAGTTATAAGGGAAAAGCAACAACACTATACAAATGGGGGCCCTCAACTTCCCTTTTGAACACTAAATTAATCAAAACAAACAAAAAAGAAGTGAAGGAGGTGAACAATATTTTTTAAAAGTTAGAACTCAGGAGAAAATGGAACGGTAGAATTGAATGCATGTTTACTCAGTGGTACAGGGCTGCACAAAGCAGAACTGAAGGAGCCCAGGAAAGAGGCACGAAATGGCAAACCAAACCTGACATTGCATCATAAGGAGAACCACACAGAAGCTGCTCTAAGAGAATACGAGTCCTGGGAAAGTATATGTCAAGGAGCGAAAGAAGTGGGATTGCAGCCAAAACTTTCACATCCAGCAAGTGAAGGATATCTCTGAACTGAGAGAAGGAATACTCCATGAGCTGCCAGGCTTTCATGGTTTTTTCGGAAAGAGACAAATAAGATCCAAGAAAAATATCAAGTAAGCATCGAGGATGAATTACAAGGGACTCAGTCAGGCGAAACTCTGTGTTTCCTGCGTGGAGATGTTCACGCTATGTCTGTGACTTTCATTAGTAATTAGTTGGAGAGAAAGCCAGAGGCAGAGAAGAGGATGATGTGATTCTGAAAAGCAAAATGGGGAAGGACAAGTTAAAAAGATAACTCCATTTCACAGATGAATGTGCAAGAGCAAGGAATTAGAGAGATGAGGACTGAGGTTTCTGGAAGCCTACTCATATCAGACATGGGTTAAAGAAAGGATGGTACATGCACATCTATAACGGGATCAAGTCTTTTATATCTATAAAGAAATAAGATGGGCTGGGAATAATTGTATTATATTAGTCCAAATGGAATAAAGAGAGAGGGAAAAGAGGGAGAGTGGGGAGAATAAGGGAGGGATTCTCGGGCAGGTTAAGTAGTAGCAAGGCCAGAGGGCAGGCAGTAATAAAGCAGAGGAGTCAGAGGAGATTAAAAATAAGAGATGCACACAATAATAACACTGAACAGGAGCAGAATTTGTTAGAGAACAAAGGCAGGGGTAGTAATCACTTATCCCAGACTAGGTCAAAATCTTGAAAGACTCAGTCAAAATAGAGAAATCTTCATTACATGCCAGCCATGTCATTGCTGTTTTACATGTATGTGTATACACGTTATATATACATATGTCAATACATGTACATCAGTAAATGAATAGATACATGCTTACTGCAGCCTGCTTGACTGAATGTGCAAGGGAGGAAAGGTGGGAAAAAATAAAGTAAAAAGCACACAACCAAGAACAAAAGAAAACCTACTAGGAAGCAGACAGACAGTTACAAATACAATGTCCTCTAATATTATATAGGCTTTCTTCAAATTGAATTTATTATTACGTATTTTGAACCCTCCCTTACATTCTGATATGCACATGACATTCTTTTTCTTTTTTATAATCTTTTTAATATTTAAGTTTTAAACAAAAACTTTTTTTAAAAAAGGAAGGCTTGGGCTACATAGCATTTCCACTCCTCCTGTTAAACCTGTTTGCATTTTTGTTTTCCTTCTCAGGTTATTTTTACCTTATTTCCAAATCTGATTTTCCTTGTGCAGCAAGATAACTGTATAAATATGTATACATATACTGCATTTAACACATACTTTAACTTATTTAACATGTATTGGTCTACCTGCCATCTAGGGGAGGGGGTGGAGGGAAACAGGGGAGAAGTTGTAACAGAAGGTTTTGTAAGGGTCAATGTTGAAAAATTATCCATGAATATGTCTTCTAAATAAAAACCTATAATAATAGAAAGAAAGAAAGAAAGAAAGAAAGAAAGAAAGAAAGAAAGAAAGAAAGAAAGAAAGAAAGAAAGAAAGAAAGAAAGGAAGGAAGGAAGGAAGGAAGGAAGGAAGGAAGGAAGGAAGGAAGGAAGGAAGGAAGGAAGAGAGGAAGGAAGGAAGGAAGGAAGGAAGGAAGGAAGGAAGGAAGGAAGGAAGGAAGGAAGAAAGAAAGAAAGAAAGAAAGAAAGAAAGAAAGAAAGAAAGAAAGAAAGAAAGAAAGAAAGAAAGAAAGAAAGAAAGAAAGAAAGAAAGAAAGAAAGAAAGAAAGAAAGAAAGAAAGAAAGAAAGAAAGAAAGAAAGAAAGAAAGAAAGAAAGAAAGAAAGAAAGAAAGAAAGAAAGAAAGAAAGAAAGAAAGAAAGAAAGAAAGAAAGAAAGAAAGAAAGAAAGAAAGAAAGAAAGAAAGAAAGAAAGAAAGAAAGAAAGGAAGAAAGAAAGGCAGGCAGGCTTGGGCTAACCTGAGTACAAGGGATCAAGTCTAAAAAAATAAAACTGTGTAGGGAGAGATAAAAAAGAACAATTATTTCATTTAAATGAGAAACAAAAGGAAGAACTGATAAACTGGGGGGAAGCAGATGCTGCAGGAACCTCACTGTTTGTACCAGAAAGGAAAGAAGACTTAGAGGGGACAAGGAGCAGGAGAGCAAGGTGGCAGGAAGAAGTAAAACAGCAACAGAGAGAGAGAGAGGGTAAATAGGGTGAGGAGGAGAGTGGGACAAATAGGAAGAAGGAAAATACACAAGTATTAATTTACTCATAGGTAGAAATAGAGGACAAAGTTAAAGTCAACAGCTTGTTGCTTTCAACCAAAATGAGACATATGTGTATGTGTACATAATGCTTATCATGTAAAAATGAGATATACACAGATAAAATAGAGTAGGGGCAGCAGAATGTATCACATTAAAAAAACTGGGGAGTTAATCATGATTTTTTAAAATATATTTGCCAAAGAAAGAGAAACAAAAAGAAAACCCCAGAGACAGCACAGTCACAGAGTTTCAGACACAACTGAACACCCAATTAAGAAGGGGGAGAAAAGAAAGGAATTAACAAAAAGGATCAACAAGGAAGTGAAGGTGAATTGCAAACAGCAGGAGCTAAAGCAAACAGAGGTTTTTAGAAATGTAACCTACTTTCTAACAAGTTCAAATAAAACCAAAAACACTTCATCATCATTATGGCAAGACTGATGAGGTTTAGAATAGGGGGTACCTAAATGAAATTAGGGTTTAATTGAGGTCTAGTGGAAGGTTCAGGACACAGGGAGTCAAATAGAGCCCCCCTGCAACCCTTTTGGATTCGGTGCAAGAACACAGAGTTAAATGAGGGCTAGTAGTGGCTCGAGTCCCCTGCAAAGGAATTTACAGACCCAAAAACCTAGATTGATAAAAGAGGTTTATTTGGGGGTTTGGAAGTAAGGTTAAAGTCTAGTTATTAGAAGGTATTAAGTAAAGAGAAGAGGGCACCAGAACCACTGTTCCAGTGGGCAGAGATTCTTTGGCATGCCAGGCATAAGGCTGCCATGTTTGGAACCTCTGCAAAGAGAGGGCTCCAGTCTGGCTCCTTTATAGTGAGAGATTTAGCTAAAGATGCCAGTGGGTGCAGTCCCAGGTTGGCTCCTGGCTGGGTTCCAGCAAGGGTTAGAATTTGAATTTATTCCATGGGTTTCCAGACTGAGCCAGATAGCAAAGATGAAACTGTTTCTGCTTAGGGTGGAGTCCCCTCCCTGAGACAGACTCCAAGGAGGTTTCCTCCTTTAAGGATTTTTCAGAGTTTTGGGATTTCCTCATCAGGACAACTGTTGGTTCAAAATGAAGCAAACTCCCAGTGAAAAAATTTAACCTCTTTCTAATAACAGACAATCCCGAAATAATTCACGGTGACCCAAATTTGACTATATTTGTTCATAATAATGAGCTGTAACTTTTGAGAAAGATAGCAACACAATTTGCTTATGGTGGTGTATGAAACATTTGGATAGAAAGGTCAACTGACAGAACACTACACTGGACTACAGGCTGTAGTGTTAATACCAATTTCCTCCTATCAAAGCAGATCAGTAGTAGGCCACAAACAAGGGTTTGAGGAACATTTCAAATCTTATAAAATAAAACTGGAACTTATTTATTTGACTTGGAAAATTTTAAGGAAGAATTTTGGGAGCAAAGGGAGAAGAATATTGAAGTATTAAAATATTCAAATAAAGGTAGATTGCAAAAGTTACTTCCCCTTTAGACTATGATGTTTGGTTTTTTGTTTTTTTTTTTGAGAGAAAAGGATTCTGTTTTATCTTTCTTGGCATTCTTAGTCCTTAGCATAACACCTGGTAAATAGGTGCTTAATAAATGTTTATTAATTGACAGTTTATTTTAGCTTCAGTTACACAGCTTCTTAGGTCCAATAGTTTTTATCCTTCCTTGGTTCTCCAACAATTTTGGCACTTGATTGCTCCCTCTTTCTGATTATTTCTTCTTTTTTGCCTGTCACATCATTTTTGTCATCATTCTCCTATTCCTAATCCTCTTACTACTTTTCAAGATGTTTCCCCTCTCTCAGACCATTATTTCTCTTATTTTGCTCACTGGCCATTTCCCTAAGTAAATTAATTCTCCACGTTTCTGTTCTTTTTTTCTCGTGATAATGGACATCTTCCACCTGAGGCACCATCAGCAAAGGCCCCATTCCTTAATGTCACCATCGCCACTCCACCTGTTCTGGCCACCCCACCACCCACCCCAGGGAACAGCATTAACCTGAACACTCCTGGTTTGCTTGCAGAAAAATACCTCTTACCCAGGGTCTTAACACCTCTGTCACAGGCACAGGCATTGTCACTCCATTTTTGTCTCCATCACAGGAAGAAAATACTTATCCCTCCATTCTTTATGGTTATAGAAAGTGTTCAGTTTCTTTTTCAGTGTTCTTTCCAATTACAATATTGTATGTAGTCTCTTTACACATGCATATCTTTAAATGATTTTCAACATTCATTATATTATTTTACAAAATATACTTTGAAATAAATTTTAAACTCAACTACTTACCAACATGTCTTTTGGAAGTTTTAATCTTCATTCTGCTTTTGTGCCTAACTTCAAGCTCTTGAAAATTATCTCTGTCTTCCTTCATCTTTGGGTCTGGTTGTACAATCACATTACCTTCAATTTAATAACAATCATGATGTTAATTATCTGAAAACCCTGAATCCATCCTGAATATCAGAATTAAAAACAATCTTTTAAAAACCACTGGATAAAATAGAATGACAAGTTTGTTCCAAGATGCTAAGGGACTTCCTCACAACCTCTTACTTGCAGTCTGGAAATTTTCAAAACCAGAACTTTGATATTCAAAATGAATTTCTTTAGGAAAAAGGCACAGGAGGAAGGTGGAGCATTAATATTCTATCTTTATTATTCTTCACATACTAAACCTCAGAGGGAAAAACCATTCCAAAGATTTCGAATTTCCCACATCCTTTTACAATCTTAAGTTTTATTCTCCAAGACCAAAAGTTCAGACCTGCCATCTGGCACAGCTTCAGAGCACTGATAACAAAAATAGACAATCAAGTCCCTGAACTCAAGAAGCTCTCATTGTCATCAGTGACAGACAGCACACAAAGGTGCCTGTATCTATAAATCAGACATTTAGCTTCTGTCTGCCTCAGTTTCCTCATGTGTAAAATAGGAGAATACCAGACAGCTGATGTGGGCCTGGAAAAATGCAACAGTTACAATGAGCTTTTTATACATAGGTCAGGTGTAAACTGAATATTGGTGAAAATTAAAGCCTTTAGTACAGAAAAATCACCAAGACAAATGAAAGGCCCCAAGGCCAAGAAGTAGATGTGCAAAATGAATAATAAGCCAGCAAAGAGAGAGAGAGAGAGAGAGAGAGAGAGAGAGAGAGAGAGAGAGAGAGAGAGAGAGAGAGACACTGAGGCAGGAAAATAAGTCTAAGAAAAGAGGAGATACTATAACATGAGTAGGAAGTGCAGCCTAGAGTTAAAAATAGGATTAGGAGTGAGGTGGAGGGTAGAAGGATAACTATTTTAGATTTGGCAGATCAAGTGTCCCTGGACACTTTGCTAAGAGCACTTAGATCTACAACTTCATAAAAATAAGGCAAAACCTGAATGAACTAGAAGGCAAAAACCTTGAGGAAAAAATTGATGAGCAGGAAGTGAGGCACTTATCCTTCCTGAGGTAAATTAAAAGCTCACCTATATGGCTGATGCACCGCAAGGTCAGTGTCTAAATGAACAGTGGGTAGAAAATGAAGATGAATATTGGAAGCATACACCCGGATCAGGAGAGAAACGAAGAAGTGGCAAAAAATGTCAAAATTCCCCAAGATAAAAGCCAGCAGCTTTTAACTTAAAACAAAACAAAAATGATCTTTAGAAAATCTCCCTATATCAAAGCCATTTCAAAAATTACTAATTTGAATGGTAGTTTAAATTAAGGGCTTATATACCAAAGAGGCTATTAATGACAAATAATGACAAATGATTTTGAGTAAGCCATGTTATTTTTAGTACCTGTTTCCTAATCTGGGCTATCAGGGATTTACAAGAATTCTAAAATCCCTTCTGGCTATGAATCTAGTTCTTCTATGACTAAAATTTTAACAATGAAAAGTAGTTTTATACAAAGAAAACCAAATTTTCTACCCATAACTAGGAGTGTTGACTTTCAAATATGTAAAGCAGCGTGACACAATTTACCTTCTGCAAAGCTTTTTGTCACAGGAATATGTGAATTTTCATCTGAATGAAATGGATTGATAGATTCATGCACCATCTGTCCATCATCACAGTCCATATGTTCTTTCCTAAAGAAAATTTAAAACATATGTTTGTACTTAAAGAAGTGAACGTTTCCAGAAAACCAGCTTCCTTGGTGAGAGTTAGTAAAGTTGATATGAAATTTGTTTCAATATTCCATACACATAGTCATTTTTCATAATTCCATACACAACTCAGTACTAACTTCCATCACTTCATACCTTGTATCTTTCACTAAGATACAGAAGGAGAAATAATAGAAGACAGAGATATAAAGAGAGCAGTTAGATGGACAACATCCTTGGTGTGTTTGTACTTCTAAAATAAATCCATGTACTTTGGTCAGAAACACTAACCTCTCAGGGCATGATGGCTTCGGTTCTTCAGAAGGGTCACTACCCTAAAAAGAAAAACCAAATACAAGTGTTAGCGAATCCATGGCTTTTGTTTTTCACTTGTATACAACTCTTTGTGACCCTCATGTGGGTTTTTCTTGGCAAAGATACTGGAGTGGTTTGCCATTACTTCCCCAATTCATTCTACATGTGAGGACACTAAAACAAACGGGGTGAAGTGACTCGCCCAGGATTACACCATGAGTAAATTTCTGAGGTCAGATGTGAACTCAGGAAGATAAGAGTTTCCAAATCCAGACCATTCTGTATTAAGCCACCTTGCTATCCAAAGTTGTTCTTGTTCAGTCATTTTTCAGTTGTGTCAGATTGTTGGTGACATCAACTAACAGATCCCAGAGTTTACTTCAATAAATGACAGATCACAATTTCCAACTGATTTGACATAACCACAGGAGATACAAAAAGAGGCAAAAAGATGGTCCCTGTGCTCAAGAAGCTGACAAGTTTATAGCAAGATAACAAGCAAACAGATTAAAAGAAGCTATATACCAGATAAATGGGAAAAGTCCACAAAAGGAGACAATGGAATTATGAGGGGCTAGGGAAGGTTCCTGAGAAGGCAAGATTTTAGTTCAGACTTAAAGGAACAGAATCAGTGGCTAGAAATGAGCAAGGAGGTCATTGCGGGGATGGGGAAAAATCGGAGAATGGCCAGAGATAAAGGGTCTTGTTCAGAGAATGGCCAGGAGGCCAGTGTTAGTGTGTCATAGAGGGTAAGGTGAGAAGAACATGAAAGACAGAAGAGTGGTAGGTTATGATGGCTTTTGAATGGCCAAGTATTTTGTAGTTGTATATTGATAGGGGGATGGAAGAGCTAAGGAATAGAGAATGACATCATTAAAAAGATGTTTTTGGAAAATCACTAATGATTAAAAGGTTACTAGAGTAAAGAGGGAAAAACTCAAGTCAGGAATATTGCCGTTTTCTATGTGTGAAATTATAACCAGGGCTTGTATGAGGAGGAGAGAAAGGAAGTATCTGAGAGGGGTTAAGAAGGTGGGACAACAACTTGGATATGGACGATAAGAGACACCGAGAAGTTCAGAATGAGTCCTAGGCTATAAGCCTGAGGGACTAGAAAGATGGTGGACATCCTTGTCAGAAATAGGGAAGACAAGAAAAATAATATCACATACTAGGCTTAAGATGTCTCCTTCCCATGGAGTTGTAGATATTGAAAGGCAGGTGGAGGTAGAAAGTGAGTTTGTACTTTTGTCACATTATAGAGTCTATTCTCAGGAAACTTTTTTGCTGAGTGCCTGAGCTGTTTCCATTTTTTGCTCTTATTTCATTCATTTCCCAGTCTTTTCCCTATTTCAACTAGAATTTGGTGCAGGGGAAGCAAATCTATTAATATAGTAAATGCAAGGACCTTAAACATGTTATTTAATATTTCCTGGATCAAAGGGGTTTGCAGATCTCTCCCTACCCCCCATCCTTTTTTCTCTCTTTTCTATTGTTCTTTCTTTCCTTATGAATAAATTATTAACAACTAATTTTTAATATTACTCTGTATCCTATGCTGTCATCTAAAATGTTTCTTCTTTGTCCATGCATACATTTATTTTCAACTTAGTAATTTGGCTAATATAGTTATCATTTCTGGAATGGCTGAATTACAGCACTGAAAACAAGCATTTCTGCTGTAAACAGTCTTTTTTGAAAAAAAAATTAGTTTTATTTTGAGCATATTTTCTGTCATATTTAGACTTATATCGGTTACAACAATTTATTCCTTATGATTGTCAAGGACACCATCGTACTCACGAGTCACCATCTTTTCATTTAATTAATTATGAATGCGCTATACACTTTATTTTTTAAAAATTATTTTATTTTTAAAAAGTAATAAAAGATAAAAATGAAAAAAAGAAATATGAAACAAAATAAAACCAAAGAGAACACTGTCAAGTGTTCAACAGAATATCAAAGAAGATTCAAAATATATTCAAAAAATTACCAGTTTAAGAAAGTATACACACACGTATATTAGTAGAAGAAATTATATTAGTAAGTGTCCCTGTTTTCTTTGCTTCCTTGTAAATTGATCTTTTGTTCTCTGCTGTGAGCCTTTTTTATTCTTTTCCCCTCTTTCATTTCCCCAATTACCCTCAAGCAGGGTATAATTAAGAAAGGATATATTTACACTAAAAATAATATATTTAAAAGGGAACTTATGTCAACAAACATTTCAATACACACACAACAAGAGTGTATCAGGAAACACGAATTGTTATTACACATTGTATATTGCCTTAATGGTAACAGGCACGAGTCATACAATCTCAGTGGGTGACATGTCACAAAAGCCCCTTTTTCCCCCCTGTGGCCAAAGAATTAAGAATCAGAAACACCCAACCAGTGATTAACATCCCCTCTTCCCTGCCTGGCTCGTTTATTTGGATTCATAAAACATTTTACCACAGGATCAGAAATGATAAGGATTTTTTAATGCTTAAAATTCATTTACAATAGAAGTCACACTTACCTCGTCTTCGGGACTTTCCATTGAAAAAGATCACTGTGTTCTCCACAGAGTTTATCTAGAAAAAAGGTGTAAGGTCCAAATAAATTGTTCACGTTACCAATAACTTCAACAGAAGAAAAGAAACATACAGCAATAGAACATTTTACAAGTCAAGTCAGTGAAATGGTTCAAGAGCAATTGATTCCAACAATATAAAAGCCGGAAAATGTCACAGATCCTGTCTAGGGGAATCCACTATGACATTCTCAATGTCGAGAAAGAAACTTACTGAAATCCCTCTAAATGGTTGAGGAAAAGGAAAAACTAAACGAGGCCGAATCGAGGCGGGAAAAGAACTAAAATAACGCACTGAAAATAGAGGGAAAATTCTTCAGAGAAACATAGAAAGGACTTATGTTTACTAATTAATTAAAGGAAATAACAATAAGAGGAAAGTAAAAGTAAAAAACATGTCTTTAAAAAGAGAAATATTTACCTCAGGAGCTGGAGCTCAGCAGACGCCATCTCACTTCTTCCAAGATGGGACCCACCCACCGAGCAACCAGAAGCAGCGAAGATGATTGGACAAGCAGTAAGCCAATCATCGCAACCGGAAACCAATTGGGCTCGTGATTCTCAAGACCACAGTGAGACTCCAGGATTGCGCGTTTCCAAAGAAGCTGCATCTGGCTTCCTCTTCAGTCACCCCGCCCCCCCCTTGTCACTCATTCTCTTTTTTCTGATTCCCTCATAATTTCCTCCCCCATGTCTCTCATTTTCTCTTCTCCTTTTCCTGCCCCACCCTCTCTCCCCACTTCCCCCTTTTCCTTTTCACCTTTTCTCTCTCTTTTTTTTTTCTTTTGCACTTATTATGCTATTGTGTCATTTTAAAACTTCTGTCAATATCACCATTGATGAATATGGAATTTCACGTATTTAATCCATATCGCATCACTTCCTGTTCAGGGAGGAGAGAGTGGGGGAAGGAGGGAGAAAAATTTGGAGCTTGCAAAGGTACCCCAACAAGTTCTTTAGATCTTACATTTAAAGATAACCAAATATAGATTGCAATGGCAACAGTAAAATTATTTAGAGAAAATAATACAATTAAAATGTTAACGATAATTCAACCACTTTCCCACTTTCCAATATCAGCCAAAATTACATCAGGAGCAGTGATCTTCTCAAGTGACTAAGGAGTTTTCAGACAGGTTCAGTCTCTCCCTCTAACTCCTCATTTCCTGCTGCAGCCAGGGAATGAGAAGAGAAAAGAAAGAAAGAAATTATCTTCACTCTCAACAATTTAATTTGCCTTGATTTGGAATTTTATTTCCCAGCCATCATTCCCAAGGACTTTCTGGAAGCTGCAACCTGGCCAAGGTTGGAATCAGAAAAGAAATCTTTAATTGTTGGCAGGGCCATAGAATACCAATCAGAAAAATAGGAAGAGAATGTGCTGAGAGCAAAAGGACTGAGAAAATTAGGAGTTAGGATGGAAACGTTTCCTACTTGTAATGTTGGGTAGGAAAATGAGACAGAGAGAGAGAGAGAAAGAGAGAGAGAGACAGAGAGAGAGAGAGAGAGAGAGAGAGAGAGAGAGAGAGAGAGAGAGAGCCTGGTACAGCTAGGTTATTTATCTCTCCATGAGCAGCTGAGTAACATTTAAGCAAGTGCCCTGAGAACAGGACTAAAACTGAGAGCAGTTTGAAATCCCCTGTCTTTGGCAAAAGGCTATGATGGGAGGTACTGCTCTAAGGCAGGATGACCAAATCAGGGAAACCAGGTCCCGTTTTAAAATGTATGGGACCAGCTTTAAAATGTATGGGATAAGCATGCTGCTTCCTGAGATGGCTGGAAGCTGGGGCTCATTTAAGAGCCAGGCAAAGGGTCTGGGAGGGGAGGGGCCCGCTTGTCCAGAAGGCAGGCAAAGGTCTGTTTTAGAAGTTGGTGAAAACTTTTCCAGAGATTTGAGAAGATAAGATTGAGTCCCCAATCTCCCTACTGTATAGTACCTTAAGAAGGGGACAAGATAGGAGCGTTTAAATGACAGTTTGCCAAGACATATGGGAGAGGTCTGAACCAGGCCTTGAGTTCCTCTGTGATCCCCACTCTATGGGGGAAGGGGAGGAAGGTGCCGATTGAGGGTGGGAGAGAACTTGCCCAATGCTTCCCGAATAGCAAGGCTCTGCTATCAATTCCGTGTTGGAACTTGAGAGAGGGGGAGCTCGTCTAAACCCCCAAATCTTGCTGGGAGAGCAAGACCTAAAGGAGATGGCCCCACCCCTGTCCAGGAAGTAGCAGCTAAGGGTAGAGAGATGTTCTCCAAGCTCAATCTAATTCACCTTTCCCTGAAAAACTTGGAGTTCTGTTTGGTCGCCAAATTATGTCTAGTTTTCGGGGATCTTGGTCAGGGAACCAAATTATGAGGCTTATATTTGGGGAACCAAAATGAAATTAGGGTTTCTGGTGGTCAGGGAGTTTAAATGAGGTCTAGAAGCAGGTTCAGGGTTCAGGGAACCAAATGGAAGGGTTTGTCTCCCCTGCAACCCCTTAGGATTTGGCACAAGGGTAGGGAGTTTTGGGGACTCCCTTCCGGCAGCGCAGAGTCCCCTGTAAAGGAATTTACAGACCCAAAAACCTACATTGATAAAAGAGGTTTATTATGGGGATTGGAAGTAAGGTTAAAGTCTGGTTAGGGAAATGGGTGAGGGTAAAGAGAGGGTAGCGCTGGAAAAAGTATTCCAGTGAACAGAGGCCCTTGGGATGCCAAGCATGGTATAGCTGGCATATTTGGAACCTCTTCTAAGAGAGGATTTTAGTTTGGCTCTTTTTATAATGAGAGATTTAGCTAAAGGGGGCCCGTGGGTGGAGTCCCAAGTTGGCTCCTTGCTGGGTTTCAGCTAAGGCTAGAATTTGAATTGAATTCAATGAGATTCAGGACTGATCCGACCCCACCCAGATAACAAAGATGAAACTGTTTGTCCTTTGGGGTGGGATCCCTCACTGAGACAGAGTTGAAGATTTTTTTCCTTTAAGGATTTTCAGAGTTTTGGGGTCCCCTCTTCACTGCTTTATAATATAATTTGAGATCTGGTATTGCTAGTCTATCTTCTAATTTTTAAAATGGCTTTTTACATTGTCAAACTTTTTTATTCCAGATGAATTTTGTGGTGATTTTTTCCAGTTCTATAAAATAACTTTTGTTTGATTGGTGTTGCACATAATAATTAAATTATTTTAGGCAGAATTTTTATTTTAGTATATTGACTCAGCTTACCCAGGAACAACTGATATTTTTCCTTTTGCTTAGATCTTACTTTAGTTGTGTCCAAATTATTTTGTGCTCATATAATTCCTGAGGTGATTTTGGCAGGTAAAATCCTATGTATTTTATATCATCCATTTAAAATATTAAATATAATTTTTCTTTCTATTTCTTGCTTTAAGGCTTCATTGGTTATATGTAGGAATATTGGTAATTTATATGGGTTTATTTTATATTCTGCAACTTTGCTAAAGTTGTTGATTTTTTCCCCAATTGGTTTTTAGATTATTCTCTAGGATTCTCTACATGTACCACATGCAAAGACTAAAAGTTGTGTTTCTTCATTGCCTGTTCTACTTCCTTCAATTTTTTTCTACTCTTATTGTTAAAGCTAACATGTCTAATAAAATAATAGTGGTGATAATAGGCATCTTTGCCTCTTGCTTGATCTTATTGGAAAGGCTTTTAGATTATCTCCATTAAGGATAATGCTTGCTGATGGTTTTATTCAGAAACTACTTTTCATTTTGTGGAAGGCTTCATTTATTCCTATATTCTGTAGTGCTGTGCTGAGAACAGCTGGGTCCTTAGATCATAGAGTTTTAGAGTTGAGAGGATCCTTATATAACATGTGGAGCTTTACTGATTATCCCACCCCCTTCAAAGTCAGAAAATGTCCTTAAGTAAGAAGAGTTATTAACTGAAACAATCAGAAACAGATGAGAACAGGGTATGTATATATCTCCTGTAATCAATCAAAAGAACACTTCTAAGGGATTTGGTCTGCCTTTTGAAACTTTTTTGAAAACTGGTACCCATCTCAAAAAATGATAGAGATTACTAGGCTATGGAAGTGAAGGGGGTTGTAGTCCCTGTAAGAAACTATTTCCTATTGATCTGTGATTTCTTTCATATTATTTCCAGCCCCTCCTGGGTGAGGCATTTCAGTTTAGGAAGCCAGTATCTTTGATTCACAAATCCTGGTCAAAACATCCCTTTGAATTCCAATAGGAGATCTGGGCGTGTCCAAGCCCCCACTGGATCTGAGCCAACTTGGGCTCTCCCAGCCCGCACTGGTTCTGATTTGCTCGGGTTTCCCAACTCCCACCAAGATAACCAATATAATGAGCTTCTGTCAACTAAGGTCTTTGCAGATGGACCTTGGCAGTTCCCTAAATTTATTACCAGGTCTTTCTGCCCACTGAGAACTGCATTCTCAGTGCAAAACTCCATTTTCCATAGATCTGTCCACTGGAATACTCTTTTCCAGTGTCCTCCTCTCTTTACCCTCACCTATTTCCTACCCAGACTTTAATCTTACTTCCAATTCCCATTATTTCTCTTATATCAATCTGGGTTTTCGGGTCTGTAAATTCTTTTACAGAAAACCTCTGTGCTGCCAGAAGGGAGTCCCCAAAACTCCCTACCCTTGCTCCAAATCCTAAGGGGTTGCAGGGGAGCTTTATTTGATTCCCTGAACCCCAAACCTGCCACTAGACCTCAATTAAACTCCCTGACCACCAGAAACCCCAATTTCATTTGCATTTCCCAAATTTAAACTTCATCAGAAGAAGAGAGCAATGAGCTCTCAAACAAAGAGCTCAAAACAAACTGAGTCAAAACTTGACTCAGCTGGGTCAACCAGCATCAGAAGAATAAGAAGATAGAACTAAGCTGTGGCAGAAAACGAAAATATCCAAGATCAACATCAGCTCCATGAGCATCTAAGAATAGAAGACAAGACTGGTGCCCCCAATGTACCCAACTACTCAGGACCTAAGGAAAGTTCCAACAAGAAGTCTTCTCCTTCCCTGGATTCCCCTCTTAATACCTGTCTGGTCACAGACACTACAGTAATCTGCTTTTTAATTGCATGAAGGTTTCTAGTAACTTAAATTTTGCCTCAACCACAAAGGCCAAGAGTAAAATAGAGACAGATAGAAATGTCAGTTTAATTAGAAATTCTACATCTCCCTAAATTTTAGGACTTTCACTAATCCGTAATGTTTCACGAGGGAAACTTATAAAGTGAGACAGGGTATTACCCCTAGGTTCACTTACAAAATGAACTCATAACTGTAAAGGGGTGTTATGTTTAGTAAACAGATCATAGAATGTCAGAGCTGGGAACATCTTTATATCATAGAATATGAGTGATAAGTGAATATGGAAGATCCCAGCTGAAAGGTTCCTGGAACAGAAAACATCAGAGATTAGTTGGGTCAGCACAAGATACCAGATCTGAAAGGGACCTGGAACTCAGAATGTCACTGCTCCAGGGCGATCTCTGGCTGTAGACAGAGTGGCCACACTGGAAGGATTCTCAGCACAGAGAAAGAAAGAGCTGGGAAGGTCTTCAGAACACTATCATTGTTGGAATGGCATTTGCCTAAACTCACAGTTTGTGCCAATTAGGGGTGCAACTGAGGTCAAGTCATGGATGCTTAGGATCTTTAATCCTTCAAAGCTAATTAAGACCAAAGTCTTCCTCCCATAATCAGACCTCGGATAAAATCTAAGGTATGTAGGAAGCAAATATAAGATGATCCTGGACTGATTTTTAGTAATAACTGAATAAGCAAAAAAGGATTATTTTTCTTGCCCCATATAAGCCCAGCAGAATTTAATTCCTGCCATTGAAAAAAGTGACTGATGCTCACTGTGATTTCCATGATGGCAATTCACCAGTAGTAGGGCAGCTAGTGTTGGGGAGAAAAAAATTCCAAATCTGAAGAAGTTTTAAAAGGAAATTTATGGAGTTACTTGGTAGAGGAGATCTAGCAAAAAGGAAGGCGTGGTTCCCTCTCAGCCAGGTTGTGAAAGGTTTGCATTGTATAGGATTTAGTGTCTTAACAGAAAAGAAGGGTCAGATACCCCTGAGTTCCTGGAGGCCCCCTATCCCTTTCTGCCCATTCTGCTCATTGTCTCCTTCTGCCTAGGTTAATTTTATTTTGGACTTTGGGCTTTCCTGACTTGATGCTGTTCAAATTTTGGACAAAACTGCTAGTTATTTAACACATATACTTCTTAGCTCAGACCAGCCCTTTTTTTGTACAATTTTCCTCCATGTTTTGCCCTTGTCATTGGCTACATTTCCACTTTGCCTGGAGCATGGCCTCTAGGCTTGGTTGCTTGCCCCTTCCCTTGTGTTCACCTTCTGGTGAACCTCTGACATGGCTGCCTCTCTGCCAGGCAATAAGCAAAACATGGCTATTGGTTTCCCCAGCTTCTTAGATCACAGGTGACCTGGTAGACAGTTTTTGGACTGACCCTGGACCCTCCAACACCATTTACTTGTATTTATTGAGGGTACTGAGTTATCTCAGGTCTCCATGCTCGAGGGAAATTTCTGAGAGCCTCTAGGGGCTCCTGGCTAGATGCTTAGACCCACTGAATGCCTCTGGGTCCCCTCAGTGATACTCCTTTGGGGGTAAGGTTGCATCATGAATCCTAAAATGATGTGGGTTAAGATTCCTTTCTAATGCCCAGCCCACATCAGAACTGAGCTAACTTGGGCTGTCCCAGCCCCCATCTGCTCAAGTTTCCCCAATCCCCACAAACAGCTTCCTCTTTATCTAAAAACCCATTGAATTCTATTTAAATTCTAACCCTGACTGAAACCAGCCAGGAGCCAACCTGGGACTCCACCCATGTTTAAGATTACCAAAAGCCCCCATTATAAAAAGGGGAACCCTAGAGTCCACTCTTTGCAGGAGCCCCAAACATAGCATATGCTGGCTATGCCAAGGGTTCCTGTCCACCCGGTGCCAGCCCTGGCCCTGGCATCTTTCTACCTTTGACCTTACTTCCAAACCCCAAAATAAACCTCTTTCATTAATATAGGTTTTCAGATCTGTAAATTCCTTTATAGGGGACTCGCGCTGCTACTAGACCTCATTTAACTGTGTATGCTTGTGCCTAATCCAAAGGGGTTGCAGGGGAGCTCTATTTGACTCCCTGTACCCCGACCCTGCCACTAGACCTCAATAAACCCTAATTTCATCTAGGTACTCCTTACCTAATTCTCATCAAGAGGATCTTCAAGCTTCCGCCTCCTCTTTTCTTCATTCCATGTGGTAATCACTCAGTAGCAATTACTTTCCTCCAGCCAAACATGGTCAGGGGCAGACATGCAAACATGTAAGGGTGTTCCCTTGTCCCTCCCACACACTTCCTACTTTGTTCTGGGGCTTGGTCAGGAATCCAAGTAAAATTCAGAAGCTGTGGTTCTGTGGCACCTGCAGCTACCAGGCTAATCCCTTCTGAAGAGTCCAGGACAGCCCCTCTGCCAGAAAGAGTTCAGATAAAGAGCTGACTATTCTACACGATTTTGGTTTTGATCCCACCTTTCTTGATCCCAACGGCTAGTGGCCTTGCTCCCAAATTGCCTTGAAATTTTCTTTTGTATTTATTCTTTATAGACATTTATTCATTTTCTGTCTCCTTAGAGCATAAGCTTGTTATATTAAGGAATGTGTCCTTATTAGTGTTTGCATCTCCAGAACCTAGCACTATGATGTACGTGTGCTTGTTGATTGCTTATTTAGGCCATCTGTCTTTGATGTGCCCAGACCATTGGAGGAGTTAATCTATATCTACTTATTGAATAAATGAGTTGTGGATCTAAATAAAAGTAACCAATGATTATCATTATATCTTGATTATAATTTTCATCAGGTATTTTGTTATTATTTTATTATTCTTAATAATTCATGTATTGTCCTATAATATAGTATGTGGTGTGAGATATTGATCTTCTATTAAAATTCTGCCAAACTGCTTTTCACTTATGTCATCTTTTTTTTTTATTACCAACTAAAGGTAACTTTCTTTCTGTAAGTGGACAGTTGAGCAAATCTCCTAGTGGGGCAATTTTGAAGTAATGTGAATTTACTCCCAGACCTGGCTTCAAGGGAGAGGAGACAGGGAGTCATGAGGTGTCCAGGAGATGACTCAAGGACACATGGGCACTGGAGAAGCAACAGCAGGATCGGAATCAGGCAGATGTTGTAGCCAGCCACGGCCTCACAAAGTTCTGAGCAACATTTGGATTGAGGAAAGACACGTGGCACCTGAGTGTGGATGGACAGAAGCCAGACGTGAGGATAAGTGGGCAGAGTGATCAAAAGGTTCCCCTTTTAGTGCTGGAAGTCTCAAGCTAAGCCTGGATGCTGAAGCTGCAGAGGTGGAAGGAAGCAATCTGCACAACAGAATCCTTTTTTCCATTCCTTCCCACCTCTTTTTTCATTAATAATACCCTTTAGATTCTTGACTTCCTTTAATTTGTTGTACTGAGTCACCTGAAAAGAAGTTCCCAGTTTTAAAGGGATTTGAGAACAGTAATCTGTGTTTAGAAAAAAAAAATTATCAAATGATGTAATTTAAAACCATCTACTTAGGTATCAAGATGAGTTGTGAAATTCTTGTGAATAATCTCTTACTGTTATCAATGAGAGGTTATGATTAATACTGATTATTTAGGATATATGATCCTTGAAAGCTGAATCCATGTAAATCTCTGATAGATGACATTTGCTATTTGACATAGAATCTCTTAGAACTAACTGATATTATTTTGAGTTTTGTTTTGAGTGGTTACTGTTTGATGGTTCATTAACTCACCATTTGAGAGAAATGGTGCAGTTGCTCAGAGGAATGTGATCCTAAACTACATAACATGTGAAAGTGTGTTATCTGGGCAAAAGATGGGAGGACAACCTTTGGCTTTGATTAACATGAGATCCTCCTCATTCAATTTCCCAATTGTGTATCCTCAACAGGAGGATTTCCCACCTGATTATTCATGAGTCTTGTTATGAGGTAGAATTGTTACTGCACATTTGGTTCTCAATTGTAAATCTCATCAGAAGTAAAACAGAGTTAAAAGTGCTTTATTCTGGCACACATGTACCTTTAAACTTAAGGCTGTAGGATCAGTTTAATGCTATTATAATCATGTGCTTCCTTTTTCTTTTTAACATTTTTATATAATCAGAACAAGTTTTCAGAAGATATGAACACAATGTGTAAGGAAGACCTTGCTATCATTAGCCTGAAAAATATAGTCATATCTTGAACAATCAGATAAAGGAGTACTTGACTTGATAAAGAAGTGTGTGTGTGTGTGTGTGTGTGTGTGTGTGTATGCACATATGTAGATTATGTGTATGTATATATTTGTGTATAAGTATATATGCATATGTGCATATACACACATACTTTGTATGAAATAAAGTCTTTAAATATTTTAAAATGATGTGAGGAATAATTGGGTATTGATACAAGTATTTATGGAACTACTTGTTATTCTATTAATTATTGAAGGTAAATCAAAAATGTTTTCAGTGGGGTTTGGAAAAGAAAAGAGACTTTTAGTGCATTCACTTTTCTTAGAAGGTTCCCACAGGTGACACTCACCTTCCATAGACCACTTCCCTCCCAGTTTTGGTGAGTCTCCTCTGGAGCTCCTTCATCATCACTACCCATTGTTTCCCTTCTGCCAAGGATGCTGGAAATATCCATGTATCTAATGGTACTGTAAAAACTGATGACATTCTTATCACACATGGTAGGGTTTTGAACATAAATGGATGAGAGTGTTATAACCCCAACATCTCCCTTTTTAATTTGATCCATGTTGGATGTACTTTTTTCTTAATACTGATTGGCTCCTTTAATGTCCACCTGCCAGCCTTTCCAAATCAATCTACCCTCACCCAGTGTCTGTCTCCCAGACTCAGCACTATGGCTTTTTTTTTTTGGTGGCTTTTAGAGAAGAGTGACGGCCACCTTTGTCCCATACCTTGGTTATTTGGAACTTAATGATGTCATTGATAATTTATCAAGGCATTGAAGGAACTCACCCAAGACAACTCCCAGTCCTTCAAAGATTTGGTCAGAGTAATCCTAGACAACTGCATTACTTTTCCATACCTTCTTGCCTTTTTAGAGTATCTCTGTGCTTTGGCCAATACTACCTGTCATATTTATATCAATACCTCCCACCAAATTGAGCTACAGCTCATCCACTTCTTAAGGACAATTGCATGCTTGAACTTCATCAGAAGCTACTTTCCAAGGGGTTGGGGGACAAGCTTCTGGGGATCTATTGTCCTCTCTAGTGAAACTTTCCTAATTATTATTCTGTTTTTGATTTCATCCTTGCATTTTAATAAAATTTGTGTCTTCCAGACAAGTCTTAATCATTTTTCACATATCTTTGCGGGAGGGATCTCACTGTACCTCAGCCTCTGCAAGGGGCATCTCACCTTTTGATGCTGCTTGGGCGCAATTCTTATCCATCTCCACCGTTACCAGCCTGAAGTAGTTATGGAAGTTGAGACCTCCATCCAGCCCCAAATGAATTTGGGTTTCAATTTTTTGAGAGGGGAATGATGGAATCATAACATTTGCCCCAGCCCAATAAACCTGTCACATTCTCTCAGGAAATTCATTGAACCAAATGGATCCTTTAGCTTTTTCATGCATATATAGCTGCTGCTTCTGCCCTAGAACAAAAGGGCCTTTTACGTTTTTCCATGCATACCATAATCCAATCACAGGGACATTTCTTATGAATATCTTACCTGAGGTTGTCCAAAAGTTTGCACAACCTTCTGAGATCATCCCATTTCCCTGCTCTGCCCGATTCTCCCCAACAAGCCCCTAAAATTATGTGGGTCAGAAGTCCACCAACTCAATAAAAAACAGAGGTTTCTCAAAATAGAAAACAGAAGCGTTTATTTGATCAAGTGTTACAAGAAATGGGCATCTTCCACTACCAGGGAAGACTGGCAGTAAATACAGGCAGTGTACAGAAAGCAAATAGAGGGTTACATACCCTAACATAAACAAATCTAAGAAACACCCCAAGGGCTGGACCTCTACTCTGGTTGGTCAGAGCAGGTGCCCTCACATCCTAACCATGCATAAGGAAATATCTCTTACCCTATCCTAACACAGAAATTATACTTTTAGTATCTTTTTAAACATTCTCCTTTTGTCTTTCTTTAGTATTTTCTTCCATCTCTCTAACAACTAAGCTAATTACTTCATTATTCAAGCATTCTTCTAAAGCCTCCTGAGCATTACCTAACCCTGTCATCATATATCTAATAGTTTCATACTGACTTAACCTCTCACTTGGGCTAACTTCTGAATTACTGGATAATTGTTCCAAAACTTTCAGAAAAGTAGCATTAATTTCTCTCACATTCTCAACCAATATTTTTGTCCTTTTAATCAAATCTATTGGAATCAGTAATGTTGAAAATGGACATGCTGCAGTATCAGAAGAAGAATCATATACTTGATGTGTCCCTTCAGCACAGCTTCCATATTTGAATTTTTCTGGATGGTCACATGCCTTATCACTCTTCTCACTTACTAACTTTTTCTTTTTATACTGCTGCTTTAAATGTGATAAATTCTCAAATATACTGTCACATATGGCAATCAAATCCAGCAAAGGCTCAGGCTGACAAATATAACAATTCCAATCTGTGTTTTCATCCATGATTTTTAAGATTTCCTTTCTTCCTAGATTGCGCCGAATGCATTTTTTACAAAAAGCATCATGGCAAGAATCACAAAAAATTAAATCTCCGTCTTCAGCACACCATCTGAAATGTCAAAAACAAAACAAACAAAAAAACAAAAACAAAAACATTGAAGCTTCATTCTTATTAAACTATTTAAAGAGTTTTTAAAAAAAAGTTTATCAAGAACAAGAATTTACTAATTACAAAACACTTAGTATCACTTAATATACCTCAACATATATTCCTTTAAATTATTCATGTAGTTGCAACAATACTGCAGAGTTAAATCAGGAACTTACCCAATCTCTCACACTGAAACATGTTTATAACTTTAAAATAATGCCCAAAATTAATTCTGAAATGGAAAGAACCAAAAAATGGAGAGAGTAAAACCAAACTAATATAGCCATTTGTGGGCTTTTCACACATGACCTCGAAAGGCAACTGAATCATCAGCAGTTGACGCCTCCAGGACTGAGAAACTGGTCAGAAAGTGGATCCTTAGCTGGCACTGGGTCCAGGACTCTGTTGCATTGGACATACAGAGATTTACATTACCATCCTAAGGCAAGAACAAAGACTAGTACCCAAGGGGGTCGTTTGCAGATCCAGTTCAGAAAAGAACTCATAGATTTTAAAAGTTCAGACCAGGAAACCAGTGATTACACCTCTCCTTAGATCATAACACCCTAGAAAATCAGAAAACTTACAGAGGCCCAGGAACAGCTCTGAACCAATAAAACAAAAACTTGAAGCTTGGGGCGATGCTCTCTTCATTCAGGGCCCAATTTTATTATAAAGGTAAAACATAGGCTGGAAAACTCACTAAGCAACAAAAAAGATCATGACCTTAAGAAATTACTATGGTGACAAGGAAGATCAAAACACAAATTCAGAAAAGGACAACAAAGTCAAAACTTCTAAATTCAAGGTCATAAAGAAAAATGTGAATCGTTCTCATGCTCAAAAAGGAATTACTGAAAAATATTTTTAAAAAGATCTCAACAGGTAAATAAAGATGTAGAAGAAAAATTGGGGGGAATAATAAAAGTGATTTTGTGGGGAAAAAAAGTTAACACCTTAATAAAAAAATCCATTTATGAGAAAAAGTTTTTACAAAGCAAAATTGAGAATATATTCCTTTACAAGAAGAAAAGTTCATTGAAGAACACAATGCATTGAAAACTGCAATGGGATAAGTGAAACTTAATGAAAATAATGTGATATTTCTTAATGGAAAATTAAGTTTGTTAATTATAGGGCAGACATTTGAGAGCACCTTTGTGACAAAGAATATGGAGCTTTGGCTTTAGTCCAGTAAATTCTGTGTTCAAATTTAAACTCACTGACTAGCTATGCATCCCTGAACAAGTACTTTATCTAATTCTAAGACAGGTTCCCCATCTGCATGTTGGCCATTTCTGGGTCCATCTGACATGATGCAGCCCTTGGAAACAATGCACTAGAAGAACCACTATAGCTGGTACTTTTCAAGAAATCTCAGGCCAAATTTTGAGTAGATGCCCATCAACTGGGGAAGGACTGAACAAGTTGTGGTATATATAAAGGTAATGAAATATTATTGTTCTATAAAAAATGAACAAGCTGATTTTAGGAAGACTTGGAAAGATTTACACAAACTGATGTTGAGTGAAAGGAGAACCAGAACCAGAAATGCATTCTGCATAATAACAGCATGAATGTGTGATGATCAACTATGAAAGACTTGGTTCTTCTCATTGGTTTAGTGATCTAAAAGTAATCTCAGTAGATTTTGGAGAGAAAAGGCTATCTGCATCCAGAAAAAAGAACTATAGAGATTAAACGTAAATCAACACATGCTATGTTCACTTCTTTTTTTCTGTTCCTTTTTTCTCTCCTCACGTTTTTCCATTTAGTTCTGGTTTTTCTCTTTCAACATGACTCAAAAAGCAATGTATATTAAAAATTAATAAATTTATTTTTTTAAATGTCTGATACAAGTTAAATGACTCAACCACAATGAATGTGACTGGCATTTATGTTAGAAAGTCAGTATGAAGTAGACTTTGTTAATATTTTTCTGTATTATGGACACCTTTGTAGTACAATGATGCCATTAGTCAGAAAAACATTTTTTAGCTTCTTAAAGTATTTAATTTTAAATGTAAATTAAAATAAAGATATAAATTTCTTCATGGTCTAAGTTCAGAGATACCATGAAATTTAGCAAAAGGAATTGAGGTTAACAATGTATGGTAAAATCATGTGCAGTTCAAGAAGACCTGAGTTCAAATGAAAACTGAAACCATTACAATTTGAATGCCACTTTCTCTTCAACAAGAAAACAAATGTAGTTATAAATTTAAAACTAGTATACCTCTCATTTTGAATATGTATGATAATTTCTGACATTTGATGCTGCAATTGTGAGTCACTGACACAATAAATAAAATTATAAATGAATGAAACTACTTGAGAACGCCAAGAGAAAAATGGTTTCTATTTTGGGAGATATATTCCTACCTGCAAAGCTTATCAGTTCTTTTAGAATCATGGCGCATGTCATCACTCATATATACGTAGCAGCTCTAAAAAAGGAATTAACATTCAATTCTAAATTTTTAAAATCTGTTAAAATATTAACATTCACAAAGCACAAATTTTAAAATGCTTAAACCCACTAAGCACATATTTAAACATAAAACTGGGGTGATAACTTTACTCACAGTGAAAAAATGAAATATTTTGTAAAAGTAAAGATCTGGCAGGAAAGTAATAACATATTATGGGGAACAGCTTGGACAAACTCTAGGAAGAATTTACTTTGTTAAGTGATAAGCTGATTTAAAGAAGATTCAAAAGATGTTCAGAGGAAAAATGTGTCTAAACTGATAAAAGGAAAATAAACAGCATCCAAGGAACAACAGAAAACATTATTAATACAATAAAAAAACAACTTTTCTTGTGCTCAAACTGTAGTATTCTGGTTGACAGAGTCTGGAAGAGTTCAGATGAGCTCCTTTCTCAAATAACTTATTCATTCTCAGAGTTAATTAGTAAAACATATTATAGTAATATAGCTTCACAGGGTTATTGTGCATAAAACAAGTTTACATGGGTACAGCACTTTATAAGTGCTAATGGAAAAAAAAGCTATTAAAACTACTGTTATCAAGACAGTAATTTGAAGGTTCAAAAGGTAATTTGAAATGTTTTCCTCTCACCAGAAGCAGGAACAATTGTGAGCAAAATATTACTTATATTGTCAAACATGAATAGAAACTGATTTTTTTTTAATTAAACATGTTCTTAGTAATTAAATCGGGCAAAATGACCTCACTATGATAATGTCAAGACACCTTGTAGCCGACTATGACTGATCAGAAAAGTATGAGCTCACAGGTTTGGCACAGAGAGTCTTTATATTTGTCTTCATGCATATTAAAAATTGAAGTTTATCTAAACTAGCCAATTTATTAATCAAGTCTGATTTTGTAAGTTCAGAACTTATTTCACCTCACTGCTGAGGAGAGAATCTTCACTTTTAAAATGAATCATTATAGAATTCATATAAATAAAAATGATTAGTCTCGGTCTAACAGGAGAGTTTGTTCTTTATTCCCGAACAAAAGGCATGATATTTACAGATAACAAAATCATCATCCACTTCATAACTTACATACCTTACAAATAAGGACATTCAATGCAGGATGTCTATATACTGAATCCTTTTTATAATGGTTCACATGTTGTCCACAAGCAGTACAGTTCACAGTCTCATAAAGGCTTTCTCCTTTAAACAAATCAATCACATAGTCTGTTAACAAATAAAATTTAAAATTACATAAAACATTTGAAACTGCATTTTTATATCACAGTATCTTTTTGGCAATGTCCTATTTCCTTAATTAGGAGGAATCCTAATTAAAAGGTATGTGCACTCACATCATTTTACTGTTGTATACTTACACAAAATTATAGATAAGCTTCATAAGTTTCACAAAATAACAAATTTTGGAACTGGAAAATATCTTATTTTTCCCAATTCATTTCTGCTTCATTTTCCTCATCTGTAAAATGGACTAGAAAAGGAAACAGTAAACCATTCCAATTTCCTTGTCAAAAAAGCCCCAAATGTGGTCATGAAGAATGAGACACAATTAATATAACAAAAAATTTAAAATAAGGTGGAAAGAAAGTGTGTGGAACAATAATCACAATGAAGGAACAGAAACAGATGAACCATTAGTATGAGAAATAGAAGGTCAGCTGGGAAAAGAAAGCAAGTATAGTTAGAATGATTAATAATGTAGGACTTTAAAAATCAAAATAATGGGTTTATATTTTATGCTAGAGATTAATTAGGTATAGGAATAACAGAGATAAACCAACCATTGAAAAAAAAATATTGTAGCTAAAATGATGAGGAGGACTTGAATTAGAGTGAGTAGGGAAAACTATATATAGGCAATTACTTAACAGTTGCAAACAGATAATTGAAAAGATTATGATAGAAATGAATTATTGAGTTTTTGCATTGTCAAGCTAGATAAAAATGAAAATGAGGAGATAACAAGAGAATGGAGAGGTACAAAAAAAAAGAGGATGGATAAGGAGTTAAAGACAGTGGCATAATAAAACAAATGTAATGTAATGGAACAGCAGACTCCTAAGAAAGAAAAAACCCACAGAAGTTATATGATTATCTTCACAGGTGAAGAGAAAGACCTTTCCAAAATAAAGGACCCTTTCCTACTAGGAAACACTAAAGAGCATAAGAATAAATGGAGTTTGCATTAAAGGGATAAATAATATTTATAACTGTCACCAGCAAGGATTATCTACAATGAGGATAAACTAATGGCTTTCTCAATACAAGTAGAAATGAATCAATTCTTCCCCTAATCAAGCACAGTAAAAAACACAGTGATTTCTTTTCTAGCTCAGGGCAACTTAGGGAGAGAGACAGAAAAGTCTGTGGAGCCTCAGGAAGGATCTGGCCACTAGCAAATGACAGTATTGAGAGGAAAGCACCGTAATATCCAAGGAAAAGGCAAAGCAGAAGAGATCCTGGGAGATCCATGAGCATTTGCTGGGTGGAAGAATGAGTGCGCTCTGACATAGATCACCACATGTAGCCAGTTCACAAGAGTCATGAGCAATTCTGTGAACTGTGTGGCTCTGGTCCAAGGAAAAAACCCTGCAAATTCAAAGTTATATTTACAACAACAACAAAAAAATACCATGGAGAGAGAATTCTGGGAAGACAGGAAAGCACATCAGAAAATCAAATTTCCTTTACAAAGAATACAAAGAAAAGACATAATATTGCCTCAGAGAGGGCAAAGAGTAGAGGAAATAAACAAGTCCAACAATTATTCTAAGACAATTTGAGAGGAGCCCAGGGAAAACGCAAGAGGGAGAATGGAGTAAATTGTCTTACATAAAAGTGGAAGAAAAGAGGAGCTTTTATAACAAGGAATAGTGCTTGAACCTCACTCTCTCTGGAAGTGGATCAGAGAGAATAACAGACTGAACTGGGTATAGGAACTTATTTGGCTCTACAGGTAAGGAGGAGAAAAAGGAAAGAGGGTCTGTGAAGGAGATGAACATAAACTAAGAGGACAGGATGAAAAAAGAGATAAAAGGGAAAAGAGGGAAAGATAATGTGAAGGGAACTATATAGTAATCATAACTGCAAATATGAATGGGATAAAGCAAAACACAAAAGGTACATGGATTCAAAAATGTGAATTACATTTGAGGCAGAGACACACACGGAAAAAGGTGGAAGGGGAGAGAATAATGGAGCTTAGGCAAGTTAAGTACTAGCAAGGCCAGGAGGCAAGTAATATAATAAAGCAGAAAAGTCAGGAGAGATGAGAAATAAGAGATACACAAAAACATATTAGTAATGATCAGGAGCACAATTTATTAGAAAAAAAGGAAGGGGTAGTAATCATTGATCCCAGAAATAGTCAAAATCTTGAAAAATTCAATGAAAATACAGAAATCTACATTATATGTCAGCTGTATTAATGTCCTAGACGTATGTATGTATACATATATGTAGATACATATAAATACACATATCTGTACATACACAAGTATATACATAAATATATCCATATTTAACTGTTGGAGGCACAAGGGAGGAAAGGGGGGAAGGATAAAGTAAAAAGTGCACAGTAGAGAACAAAAGAAAACCTATTAAGAAGCAAAAACGAAGTTATGAATACAATGTCTTGTATTATTATATAGGTTTGCTTGAAATGGAATTTATTCTTACATTCTGCTATGCATAGGACATGTTTCTTTTTTAAATTTCTTTTTAATATTTATGGTTTAAACAAAAAACTTTTTTTAAAGAAAGGCTTGGGCTCACCTGAATACAAGGGATCAAGTCTAAAAAAATAAAACTGTGTAGGGAGAGATAAAAAGGAGCAATTATTTCATTCAAATGAGAAACAAGAGGAAGAACTGATAAGCTGGGGGGAGGCAGATACTACAGGAACTTCACTGTTATTATCAGAAAGGAAAAAAGTCTTAGAGGGGATAAGGAGTTAGGAGGGCAAGGTGGCAGGAAGAAGTAAAACAGCAATGAGGAAAGAGATGGCAAATAGGGTGAGGAGGAGAGTCGGGAAATAGGAAGGAGGAAAATACACAAGTATGAATTTACTCATAAGGAAGAAATGAAGAACTAAACTGTTGTTTACAACAGTTACAATAATTTGTTGTTTTCCAGTCAAATGAGCCATGTCTCTGTGTGTGTACATAATACCTATCATATAAAAATGAGATATATACAGATAAATAAAGAGTAGGAGCAGAATGTATTATATTAAAAAACTGGGGTATCAATCACTATTTTTCAATATATTTTCCAAAGGAAGAGAAACAAAAGGAAACCCCTAAAAAGCAGGGTCACAGAGTTTCAGACGCAACTGAACAGCAAATTAAGAAGGGGGAGAAAGGAAAGAAATTAACAAAAGGGATCAACAAGAAAATAAAGGCAAATTCCAAATAACGGGAGCCAAAACAAAGAGATTTTTCTAATAGGTTCAAATAAAAACAACAACAAAAAAAAAAATCATCATTTTGACAAGATTACTCTTAGTTCAGAATGAAGCAATCTTCCAATGAGAAAAATTTAACCTTTTTCTATTCACAAACCATCCCAAAATAATTCATGATGACCAAAATTTGACTATATTTGCTCACAATAATGAGCTGTAACTACTGACAAAGATAACAAAGCTATCTGATTATGGTGTTGTATAAAACTGGGTGTCATATGAAACATTTGGAAAGAAAGGTAAACTAAGGAGCTCTTGTCAAGCTGATTATTTCCTGACAGAACACTAGATTGGACTACAGCCTGTATTGCTGACACCAAATTGTATCAAAGCAAATCAGAAGTAGGCCACAAACAAGAGTTTTAGGGATATTTTAAATTTTATAGAATAAAACTGGTACTTACCTGACTTTCAAAATTTTATGGAAGAATTTTGGGAGCAAAGGGAGAAGAATATTGCAGTATTAAGGTATTCAAATAAAGATAGATTGCAAGTTACTTCCCCTTCAAATTATGATTTTTTTTTGAGAGAAAAGGATTCTGTTTTATCTTTCTTGGCATTCTTAGTGCTTAGCATAACACCTGGTAAATAATAGGGGCTTAATAAATGTTTACCAATTGACAGTTTCTTTTAGCTCTAGTTACACAGCTTCTTAAATCCGATAATTTTTATCCTTGCTTGATTCTCCAAAAATTTTGGCACTTGATTGCTCCCTCTGATTATTTTTTCTTTTTTGCCTGTCACATTATTTTGTCATATTCTCCTATTCCTAATCCTATTGTTACCTTTCAAGATGTTTTCATTCTCTCTGACCATTATTTCTCCTACTTTGCTCACTGGCCATTTCCCTAAGTAAATTAATTCTCCAGGTTTCTGTTCTTTTTTCCACATACTAATGGGCATCTGAGACCTGAGGCCCCAGCGGTAAAGGCCCCATTCCTGAATGTCACTATCTTCACCCTGGATGCCACCCCACTTGTACTGGCCACCAAACCCCCAGCCCCCAGCCCAAACATTAACTTGAACACTCCAGGTTTACTTGCCGAAAAGGATCTCTTACCCAGGGTCTTAACACCTCCATTACAAGCACAGGAATTGTCCATTTTTTATCTTCATTACAGAAAAAATATACATTTCCTCAATTCTTTATGGTTACTGAAAGTGTTCAATTTCTTTTTCAGTATTCTTTCCAATTACAATACTGTAGTCTCATTATATTAGTGCATATCTTCCAATGATTTCTGACATTCTTTATACTATTTTTAAAAAATATAATTTGAAATTATTTTTCAACTAAACTACTTACCAACATATCTTTTCGAAAATTCAGTTTTCATTTTACTTTTATCGCTTACTCCAAGCTCTTGAAAATCATCTTTGTCTTCCTTCTGCTTTGGTTCTGGTTGTACAACCACATTGCCTACAATTTAATAGTGATCATGATGCAAATTATGGCAAAACACTGAATCAATCTTTAATATGAGAATTAAAAACAAGGCTTTAAAAGCCACTAGATAAAACAGAATGGCAAGTTTGTTCCAAGATGCTAAGGAACTTCATCACTATCTCTTACTTGCAATCTAGAACTTACCAAAAGCAGTTTCAGTTTTCATTTTATTTTTGTTGTTAACTTCAGGCTCTTGAAAATCATCTTTGTCTTCCTTCTGCCTTGGTTCTGATTGTACAACTACATTACCTACAATTTAATAATAATCATGATACAAATTGTGTGAGAATACTGAATCCACCCTGAGTATCAGAATTAAAAACAAGGCTTTAAAAGCCACTGGATAAAACAAAATGGCAGATTTGTCCTAAGATGCTAAGGGACTTCATCACAACCTCTTACATGCAATCTGGAAGTTACCAAAAGCAGTTTCAGTTTTCATTTTACTTTTGTTGCTAACTTCAGGCTCTTGAAAATCATCTTTGTCTTTCTTCTGCATTGGTTCCAGTTGTACAACTACATCACCTACAATTTAATAATAATCATGATGCAAATTATGGCAAAACACTGGATCACCCTTCAATATGAGAATTAAAACAAGGCTTTAAAAGCTACTGAATAAAACAGAATGGTAAGTTTGTTCCAAGATGCTAAGGGACTTTATCACAACCTCTTACATGCAATCTGGAAGTTACCAAAAGCAGTTTCAGTTTTCATTTTACTTTTGTTGCTAACTTCAGGCTCTTGAAAATCATCTTTGTCTTTCTTCTGCCTTGGTTCTAGTTGTGATACCACATTACCTACAATTTAATAATAATCATGATGCAAATTATGATGCAAACACGGAATCAACCCTCAATATCAGAATTAAAAACAAGGTTTTAAAAGCCGCTGGACAAAGCAAAATGGCAAGTTTGCTCCAAGATACTAAGGGACTTTATCACAACCTCTTACTTGCAATCTGGAAGTTACCAAAAGCAATTTCACTTTTCATTTTACTTTTGCTGCTAACTTCAGGCTCTTGAAAATCATCTTTGTCTTCTTTCTGCATTGGTTCTGGTTTTACAACCATATTACCTACAATTTAATAATAAACATTATGCAAATTATGTGAGAACACTGAATCAGCCTTGAATATGAGAATTAAAAATAAAGTTTTAAAAGCTACTGGATAAAACAAAATGGCAGTTAGTTCCAAGATGGTAAGGGACTTCATCACAACCTTTTATTTGCAATCTGGAAGTTTCCAAAAGCAGAACTGTGATATTCAAAATGAAATTCTTGAGAAAAAAACCCATGGGAGGAAGGTCGAGAAGTAATAATCTATCATTATTCTTCTTCCCCAAATAAGGCTTCAGAGGGAAAAGGCATTCCGGAGATTTAGAATTTCCCATGTCCTGTTAGAATCTTAAGCTTTATTCTCCAAGATCAAAGGTTCAGAATATTACCTGCTCTCTGGCCTAACTTCAAAGCACTGGTAACAAAAATGGAAAATCAAGTCCCTGATCTCAAGAAGTTCTTATTCTCATCAGTTACAGCACACAAAGGAGACTGCATCTGTAAATCAGACAGTCACTTAGCTTCTGTCTGCCTCAGTTTCCTCATGATGTAGGCCTGAAATTCAAGAGTTATAGTGGGCTTTTTATACATAGGTTGGGGTGTCATCTGTACATGGGTGAAAATCAAATCCTTTAGTGCAAAATAATCACCAAATGAAATGAAAGGTCTCAAGGCCAAAAAGCAGATGTGCAACATAAATAATAAGCAAAAAAAAAAAAAAAAAAAGAGACTGAGGAAGAGAGAGAGGCAGGAAAATGAGTCCCAGGAAAGAGGAAATACTATAACATGAATATCAATTGCAGTATAGAGAGAAAAATAGGATTAGGACTGGGGTGGAGGGTAAAAGAATAACTATTAGATTTGGCAGCTCAAATGCTCCTGGACACTTTAGTAAAAGAATTTAGGTGTATAGGTTTACAACTGCAGGAAAATAAGACAAAATCTGAATGAACTAGAAGGTCCAAAGACTTGAGGGAGAAGGGAGATGAGCAGGAAGTGAGGCACTCCTCCCTCCTGAGGTAAATTAAAAGCTCACTTATATGACTGCTGCACCCCGTGGTCAGTGCCTAGGTCAACAATGGGTACAAAATGAAGATGAATATTGAAGCCAACACCAAGGTCAGGAGACAACCCAAAAAGTGGCAAAAAAAAAGGGCAAAATTTCAACCTTCAAAGATGAACTTTCACTTCTCCAAGATAAAAGCCAGCAACTTTTAACTTAAAACATAAAAATTATCTTTAAAAATCCTCCCTATTTCAAAGCCATTTCAAAAATTACTAATTTGCAGGTAGTTTAAATTAAGGGTCTACATACCAAGAGGCTATTAATGGCAAATAATTTTGTAAGCCACATTATTTTTTCTTACCTGATTCCTAATCTATATTTTCAGGGATTTAGATAAATTCTAAAATCCCTTTTGGCTATGAATCTAGTTCTTTTATGAATAAAATTTTATAATAATGAAAATTAGTTTTATAAAACTAAAACCCAATTTGCTACCTATAACTAGGAGTGGTAATTTTCAAATATGTAAAGAATTAAGATACAACATACCCTCCGTGGAGTTTTTTGTCACAAGAATATTTGAATTTTCATCTGACTGAAATGGATTGATAGATTCATCCACAATCTGTCCATCATCAAAGTCCATATGCTCTTTCCTAAAGAAAATTTAAAATCCATGTTTATACTTAAGCCAAATAAAAATTTTCAGAAAATTGGCTTTCTTGGTGAGTGTTAGTAAAGTTGATATGAAAATATTTTTAAACAATGTTCATATTTCATGCACTACTCAATACTGACTTGAATCATTTCATACCTTGTATCTTTCACAAAGATTTAGAAGGAGGAAGAGCAGAAGACAGAGATATAAAGACAGCTTTTAGATGGACAACATCTATTTTTAACAGTATAAATCCATGTATTTTGGTCAGAAATACTAACTAACCTCTCAGGGCATGATGGCTTTAGTTCTTCAGAATGGCCACTACCCTAAAAAGAAAAACCAAGTGCAAGTGTTAGAGCATCCACGGTTTTTGTTTTTCAGTTGTATACAACTCTTTGTGACCCTCATGTGGGTTTTCTTGGCAAAGCTATTGGAGTGGTTTGCCATTAATTCTTCAACTCATTCTACATGTGAGAACACTAAGACAAACAGGGTGAAGTGACTCACCCAAGATTATACCACGAATAAATTTCTGAGGTGAGATTTGAACTCAGGAAGATAAGATTTTCTGAATCTAGGCCATTCTGTTCTGTCACTTAGCTATCCAAAGTTGTTCAGTCATTTTTCAACTTAGACTGTTTATAACATCATCTAACAGAACCTGGAGTTTACTTCACTAAATTACAGATCAGACTTTCTGTATTGAGATAAGCACAGGAGATGCAAAAAGAGGTAAAAAAGATAATCTCTATACTCAAGAAGCTGACAAGCTAATAGCAAGATAACAAGCAAATATAGTAAATAAGCTATATATTACATAAATGGGAAAAGTTCACAAAGGGAGACAATGGAGTTATGAGGAGCTAGGGAAGGTTCCTGAGAAGGTCTGATTTTAGTTTAGACTTAAAGGAAGGAGGTCATTGCAGGGATGGGGGAAAATCGGAGAATGGCCAGAGATAAAGGGTTTTGTTCAGAGAATAGCCAGGAGACCAGTGTTACTGTATTACAGAGGGTAAGTAATAAGAATATGAAAGATAGAGGATGGGTTTTGAATGCCAAGTATTTTGTAGTTGGTCTTGCCACTGGAGTTTAGTGATATGGGGGGCTAAGGAGTAGAGAATGACATAACTGAAATTGTGTTTTAGGAAAATCACTGTAGTGATTAAAGGTGACCAGAGTGGAGTGGGTAAAAACTTAAGTCAGGGTATTGCAGTAGTCTGGGTGTGAAATTATGAGAGAAAGGGAGTATTTGAGAAGGATTAAGAAGGTACAATCAATATGCCTGTATAACAACTGGGGTATGGAGGGTAAGAGAAACTAAAAGGTTGAGAATGACTCCTACGTTGTAAGCCCGAGGGACTAGAAGGATGGTGGTGTCCTTGTCAGAAACAGGGAAGATAAGAAAAATAATTTTACACAAACTAGGTTTAAGACAGTTAAAGGTAGGTGGAAGTACAAAGAGAATTTGCACTTTTGTCACATTATAGAATCTCTCCTCAGGAAACATGTTTTTGCTCAGTGACTGAGTTGTTCCCATTATTTGCCCTTTTTTTGGTTATTTCCCAGTCTCTTCCCTATTTCAAGTAGACTTTGGTGTAGGGGAAGCAAATCTGTTAACATATGTGCAAGGACCCTAAACATCTCATCTAGTATTTCTTGCATCAAATGAGTTTTCATATCTCCTGTCCCCTTCTCTCTCTCTTCTTTATCCTATCATCTAAAAATGTTCCTTCTTTGATCTTGCTTACTCATATATTCAGCTTATTAATTTGGCTAATGTAGTTAGCATTTCTGGAAAGGCTGAATTATAGCATTGAAAACAAACAATTTTTTTTAACCTGTCTTATTTATAAATAAATACATATTTATATATTATATAAATATAAAAATATTTAATTATTTTTGTTTTGTATATATTTTCTGTCATATTTAGATGTATATTGTTAGTAATAATTTATGCCTTATGATTGTCAAAGATACCACTATAATCTGGAGTCATCCTATGCGTTCACTTGATGATACCTTACACATTTTTTACAAATGTATTTTATTTTAAAAAACAGAATAATAATTGGGGCAGTTAGGTGGTGCAGTGAATAGCACAGTAGCCCTGAAGACTGGAGTTCAAATCTGGCCTAGGACACAACACATCTTAGATGTATGACCCTGGGCAAATCACTTAACCTCAATTGCCTCAGTTAAAAAAAAATAATAATAATAATAACAAAAGAACTACAAAACAAAAGAGAACACAGTCATGTGCACAGCAGAACATCAGGGAGGATTCAAAACACATACAAAACATTACCAGTTAAAGAAACTATACATATTAGCAAAAGAAATTGTATGCATGAGTGTCTGTCTTTTCTTCACTTCCTTGTAAACTGTTCTTTTGTTCTCTGCTGAGCCTTTTTTACTTTATTCTTTCTCCCTCTTTCATTTCCCCCATTACTCCCAAGCAGCTATAATTAAGAAAGGATATATTTATGCTAACACACTTTATTAAATTATATTTTTAATAATGAACTTCAGTCAATAAACATTTTAATATACACATAACAAGACTTTATCAGGAAACATGGATTTTTATTACATATAATATTTTGTCTTAATAGAAACTAGGCATGAGGCATATAGAATCAAAATTGCTTATATATCACAAAGGGCCATTTTTTTGTTTCCTGTGGTCAAAGAATCAAAATCACACAACAAGTGATTAAAATCCACTTTTCTTTACCTGGCTCCTTTATTTAGTTTCACAAAATATTTTATCATAGATTCAGAAAAGATAAAAGTTTTTTTTAGTGTTTAAAATGCAATTACAGTCAGAGAGGTCATACTTACCCCAGGACTGAGATTTTCCATTAAAAAAGATCACTATATTGTGCCAAATATTTTATCTAGAAAAAAAGGTGTAAGAACAAAATAAATTGATTTGCGTTATCAATAACATCAAGATAAAAAAAATAAATATACAATAATAGGAAGTTTTACTTGTAAAATGGTTACAGAGCAATTATTTCCAATACTACAGAAACTGAAAAAAAATGTAACCAGATATTGTCTAGGAGACTCAAGTAGAATGACATTTTCAATTTCGAGAAAGAAACTTATTGAAATACCTCTAAATGGTTGAGGAAAAGGAAAAACTAAACGAGGGCGAATCGAAGCGCGAAAACGAGCTGAAAAAAGCGAAAAAAACGCCCTGAAAATATAAGAAAAATTCTTCAGACAAACATAAAAAGGACTTATGTTTACTAATTAATTAAAGGAAATAACAATAAGTGAAAAATAAAAGTAAAAAACATATCTTTAAAAGGAGAAATATTTACCTCAGGACCTAGAGTGAAGAGGTGCAATCTCGCTTTTTAAGAGATGAGACCCACCTACCGAGCAACCAGAACAAATAAAGCTGATTGGACAAGGAGTAAGTCAATCCTTGAGACCGGAAATCAAAGAGTCTTGAGATTCTCTAGACCACATAAAGACTCTGGGATTGGATGTTACCATAGAAACTGAGTTCTGCTTCCTCTTTATTCTCTTCCCCCACCTCTCCTCCCTAGCTCTTCTTGTTTTCTCTTATTCTCTCATAATTTCCTACTGTATTTCTCTCATTTTCTTCTTTTCCTGTCTCTCATTCTTTTGCCCTATTTCCCCCATCTTTCATTTTCATCCTTTCACTTTATTTCCCCCTTTTGCCATTATTATGCTACTGTGTCATTTTAAAACTTTAGTCAAAATTACCATTGATGAATATAGAGTTGAACATATTTAATCCATATCACATTACTTCCTGTCCAGGGAGGAGAGAATGGGGAAGGAGGGAGAAAAATTTGGAATAAGGTTTTGCAAAAGTGAATGTTGAACAATACTGTATGAGGATGTATTCTGATGGAAGTGGATATCTTAGGCAATGAGAAGATCCAATATAATTCCAATTGATCAAGGATGGATAGAATCAGCTACACCCAGAGAAGGAACACTGGGAAATGAAGGTGGACTACTTGCATTTTTGTTTTCTTCCCAGGTTATTTTTACCTTCTGAATCCAATTTTCTTGTTGGAGAATTGTAGAGATGTGTACACATATATTGTATTTATATATACTTTATTGTATATATATATACAATATGTATGTATATATATATATATATATATATACTTTAACATGTTTAACATGTATGAGACTGCCTGCCATGTAGGGGAGGGGGTGGAGGGAGGGAAAGAAAAAGCTGGAACAGAAGTGAGTGCAAGGGACAATGTTGAAAAATTACCCAGGCATATGTACTGTCAATAAAAAGCTATAATAAAAAAGTGAATGTTGAAAACGTTCATTGTATATAATTGAGAAAGTAAAATGCTATAATAATAACATGAAGTTGATTTTTTATTAAAGTTTTTATTTGCAAAATATATACATACATAATTTTCAATATTCACCTTTGCAAAACCTTGCATTCCAAATTTATTCCCTTCTTTCCCCCCACCTCTTCTCCTAGATGACAGGTAATTCAATATATGTTAAATATGTGCAATTCTTTATATATTTCTACAATAGTCATGCTCAACAAGAAAAATTTGATCAAAAAGGAAAAAAATAAGAGAAAACAAAATGCAAACAATAACAAAAAAGAGTGAAAATACTATAATGGGATCCACACTCAGTCCCCAGAGTCCTCTCTCTGGGTATAGATGGCTCTCTTCATCACAAAGTCATTGAAACTGGCCTCAATCATCTCATTGTTGGAAAGAACCACGTCCATCAGAATTGATCATCTCCTGGTATAATGATCTTCTGGTTCTACTCATTTCACTTACCATTAGTTCATGTAAGTCTCTCCAGGCTTCTCTAAAATAGGCCTGCTGATCGTTTCTTATAGAACAATAACATTTCATAACATTCATATATCATAACTTATTCAGCCATTCTCTAATTGACGGGCATCCATTCATTTTCCAGTTTCTAGTCAGTACAAAAAGGGCTGCCACAAACATTTTTGCACATACAGGTCCCTTTCCTTCCTTTAAGATCTTTTTGGGATATAAGCCCAGTAGTAGCCCTGCTGGATCAAAGGGTATGCACAGTTTGATAACTTTTTGGGCATAATTCCAGATTGCTCTCCAGAATGGTTGGATTCTTTCACAACTCCACCAACAATGCATCAGTGTCCCAGTTTTCCCACAGCCCCTCCAACATTCATCGTTATCTTTTCCTGTCTTCTTATATGAGAGGTGTTTAGTGGTCACTAATGGATCAATATTGTAGTGGTACCTAACAGATGTCTTAATTTGCATTTCTCTGATCAATAGCAATTTAGAGCACCTTTTCATTGATTAGAAATGGTTTCAATTTCTTCATCTGAAAATTGTCTGTTCACATCATTTGACCATTTATCAATTAGAGAATGTCTTGAATTCTTATAGATTTGAATCAATACTCTATATTTTAGAAATGAGGCCTTAATCAGAACAGTTGAATATAAATAAATTTTTCCCAGTTTATTTCCCTTCTTATCTTGTCTGCATTGTATTTGTTTGTACAAAACCTTTTTAACTTAATATAATCAAAATTATCTATTTTATGTTCAACAGTGAACTCCAGTTCTTCTTTGACCACAAATTCCTTCCTTCTACATAGATCTGAGAGGTAAACTTCTTTTATTTTTATAATTTCCTTATAATATCATTCTTTATGTCTAAATCATGAACCATTATCTTGGTATAGAGTGTTACGTGTGGGTCTATGCCTACTTTCTGTGTAGTAGTTCCCAATTTTCCCAGCAGTTTTTATTAAATAGTGAGTTTTTTTAAAAATATACAGAATTTCTAAATTTCAAAAATATAGAGAATTGATTCAAGGAAGGATTTAAAGTCTGCTTCACCTGACTCCACACACAGGGCTTTAGTGCCCTGACTCCCCAGCTACCCACCCCCTTACCCCTTTCCTTTTTTCCTTCCTTCCATCCTCAACTTCCCTCTTATCTTTTGTTCCTTCTATGAATATTCCTTTTTTCTTTCCCTCTTTCCCTCCTTCCTTACTTTCTTCCCTCTTTCCTCCTTTTCCTTTTTCCTTTTCTTTTGAATTCTTTTTTTTATTCATTCCCCTTTTTCGTCCTTTCTTTCTTGTTCATTCCCTCTCTTCATCCCTTTATTACTTCCAAAAATTTTTATTATAACTCCCAAAATTTATGATTACAGAAAAATGTCTTTTCAAGTCCATCCATAGGGCTTTAATAAATTGGTGGACTTTGGGACCCTGGGGAATAGGGTGGGAGAAATTTGGAACCAGATGTCTGGCTGCAGGTCTGTGGCCCAGCTTATCTCCATGGCCCAAATGCCTATGGGCCATGTCAAAGATGTTGGGCTACTAGCACAAATCATAGAAAAATGCAGGCCATCTGAGGGATGCCAGCCTAGCCAGAATAGATTCCCAAACCTGAGAAGCTTGGCTAGCTTTTTGTTGTTGTTGCTGCTGTTGTTGCTTTCTTCCCTCAGCAGTTGTTTTGTAAGCCTCAAATTCTGGCTTTTTAGTCATGTAAATTAGGCCTACTTAAAAATACAATAGACTAATTCTACTTAGCTGATAGAGCTAAACAACTTAAAATTTAGTCTCCTAAGCCCCAGAATCTGCTAAGGAGTTTTTAGTAGTTCTGTAACTTTAACTATTTCTGCAAACCCAAATTGCCCTGTTATAGGTATACAGAAATGTCAGTTTATTTTTCTTTTTTTTTTTTTTTTTTTTATGTGGCAACTTTCCCTGTTTCAGAACTAGTCCTTCCTCTTTCTAACTAAAAGCTATTAGCATAAATCCAATTGTGTACAAAACAAGAACTTTTAAATCCCAAACTGTGGAGGGGTGAGAAATGAGGGTTGAGAGATACCATAACTGGGATGGAGTCCCCAGGACTGTGGCAAAGGTTCTTGCGAAAGAATTTGCAGTCCCAATCTCCAAACAAGATTTTTTTTTGGCAAAAACTGTTTTTATTATACTGAGAAGCCACTCGGTGTGCCAGTTACCAACAGGAATTAACAAAGATTTGGGTACACAGCTTTGATTATATTTAGGTTTCTATGGCCTGGGGCTAAGGAGCAGATCTCCAAATGAATTGAGGGCTTAATCAATAATAGGTAGTAATTATGTTCCAGGCCAAGATCTCCAAATGTATTGTGAGAGTTTTCCCTGGGAATCAAGTAGGAGGAGAGGATGCTCTGATGCTCCCAAAGTTCAGGAGGGGTTGAGATTTAGGGTTTTTACAACCCAAGTGCAACCCTGCCCTCACAAAGATCAGGTGGACACAGTTCCTATTTCATCAAAACTGCCATTCTTTTCTAATTTGGCTGACAGAGAAACACAGAAGACAAACACAGCTTCTCTGTCTCTGTCTCTGTTTCTGTCTCTGTCTGATCCTCTCTGTCTCTCTCTCTTTCTCTCTCTCTCTCTCTCTCTCTCTCTCTCTCTCTCTCTCTCTCTCTCTCTCTCTCACACACACACACACACACACACACACACACACACACACACACACACAGAAACTGCTTTTCTAAATCAATCAAGTTCTCCATCCCATCTTGGTGTGGAATTGAGGAGGGAAATTCTGGAGCCAGAAACCTAGGAGCTGGCCAGCCAGGTATTGACAGCTTCTTTGAATTTATATCCAACCCTCATGAAGCAGGTTGTGGTCCCTTTAAGAAACTGTATTTCCTATTGATCTGTGATCCCTTTCAGATTCTCAGCTCCTCCTGGGGAAGGCATATCCCCCCCAGATAAGTTATCTTTCCAGGATGCCAGAGCCTTTGATTCAATTATAAATCCTGGAAAAAGAGTATCCCTTTGAAGTGTTGTTAATGCCAATAGGAGATCCGAGCTGTACTAGCCCCCACTGGGTCTGACCTATTCATGCTGTCCCAGCCCCCTACTAAGACCCAATATAACCGCTTCCTTCAATGAAGATCTTTTGGAGATGAACTGGGATAGCTCAACTCAGCTATCAGGACCTTCTGTCCACTGAGAACTGCATTCTCTCAGTGCAAAACTCCATTTTCCCGTAGATCTGGCACTATAGAAGTCAGTCTCTTAGTAAAGTGATTTCTATCTAACAATAAACTTTCATTTTGCAACTAATAATTCGGGAATTCTTTCACTCCTACAACCCGAGGCCGATTTAAAGGGGATTCTGATGAGATAAGAGGGAGCCAAAATGATGTGGTTTAGATTTGGGGTACCCAAATGAAATTGAGGTCTAGTGGCAGGTTTGGGGTTCAGGGAGTCAAATGGAGCTCCCCTGCAACCCCTCAGGATTTGGCGCAAGGATACAGAGTTAAATGAGGTCTAGTAGCAGCCCAAGAGTCCCCTGTAAAGGAATTTACAGACCTGAAAACCTAGATTGATAAAAAAGGTTTTTTATGGAGTTTGGAAGTAAGGTTCAACTCTAGTTATTAGAAGGTGTTAAGAAGAGAGCACGGGAACCACCATTCCAGTGGGCAGAGATCCTTTGGCATGCCAGGCGTAAGGCTGCCATGTTTGGAACCTCTGCAAAGAGAGGGCTCCAGTCTGGCTCTTTTATAATGAGAGATTTAGCTAAAGGGGACCATGGGTGGAGTCCCAGGTTGGCTCTGGGCTGGGTTTCAGTGAGGGCTAGATCATTAGGATGGGGGCTGGAAGAGCCCAAGTTGGCTCAGATCCAGTGGGGGCTGGGACAAGCCCGGATCTCCTATTGGAATTCAAAGGGGTGCTTTTGACCAGGATTTGTGAATCAAAGGTCCTAGGTTCCTTAATTGATAATGCATCAGCCAGGAGGGGCTGGGAATCAGAAAAGGAATAAATCCATGTGAAAGGAAGTTTCTTAAAGGGACCATAACTTGCTTCAGATTCCTAACAACTCTCTTATAGCCACTAATCTCTAGACCACCAGGAATCTAGACCACTCAAACCGTATCACTCAGGGGATAGACATTTCCTCCTAACAAGCCTGGCATCTGACTAAATAAAACAGCAATATTTCCCTATACATTTTGGCACTTCATCTCAATTCTTCCTAAAGAAGACCTTCCTGGGTGTGATATTCTTTTCTCTAAATTGTAATTCTTCTATGGGAGCAGATTTCTCGGGCAGCTTCTAGAGGCAGCCTTGGCTACAGTTCAGTTTCAATAATCACCTCCAATGCAGCCAGAAGTTAAAGTCCAGATCATCTATTGTGTCCTTCAAAGTCCTGAATCTTTTCCTGGGCTCGGTTAGTTTTCTTAGAGGTCTGTCTCTCTCCTTGGTTCTCAAGAACTCTTGTCCAAGTGTCTCCAGCCAGCTTCAGCCTCTCATCTTCCCAATGTCTCCAGCCAGCACAAAGGTAGAGATTGGAATGACTCTTGACTCCTCCTCCCAGAGAGTGGGCTTGTGGGTTTCTGACTTGTGAATTCTCCTGGAAGTCAATCCTAGTTGTGAATCTTCCAAAGTCCAAGAACAGGCTTGTTCTTTCCTCCTTATATTTGCTCTCTAAAGATGTGAAGTCTAATGTGTGAACCAATGAGTGGATTCCTTTAAAGGTGTGAACTAAGCACATTACCTTGTCTCAAGTTCTGGTCCATAACATCTCCTTGTAGAATCAAATCACTCACACTGAACCATGGTAAATTATATAATTATTGTCTTCTATCAATTTCCGTGACTTAGCATCTTGTAAGAATCCTAACACCTGGGAAACCAGATAGGTTTAAAGCCAGCTACTTTCCTTTTCCAAGGTTCACAGTATCTTGTACTGAGGACTCACCCATCTTGCCAAAAGAAAATCAAAATCCTCCTTTTTCTCTAGGTGAAGATTCGCTGGAAGTCTTCTCTGTCAGAGATGAAGGAGGAAGGAGTTCCTTTTCCCTCTGAGTCTGGAGGGGATTTGTGTGTAGCTAGAAATTTGTCTATCCCCAGCCCCTTCCCTTACCCATCACCCATCACAAAGCCCTCCACCTGACAGATACAGAAGTTCCTGCACTTATTTTCCTGAACTTGTGTGAAGTCATCACCCCTTCCTGGCACTCTCCTTCCTTCCCCACCCCACACATTCCCCTCTTCTGTCCCCTCTTCAACCTTCTCCTGAATTCTCCCCCTAAATTAAAGAGATCGACAAGGGAGCCCTGAAACTCTTAACACTCCTTGTAAGAGAAAGTCTTGAATTCTGACCTCTGCCCTTAGGACAAACAGCTTCATTTTGTTATCTAGGTGGAACTAGCTAAGTCTGAAGTTGGAGATTCTAACCCATTGAATTGGAGATTAATCAAAAAACACCCATTCAATTCTAAGATTTTCTATTCAGTTTCAGCTCAAACAAAAAGATTTTGGATATTCAACGCAAGCTCAGTGTGAGAAGTAGAATATCCTAACAAAAAACAGTTGGACACTTGTGCGTTCAAAGAGGCCTGCATTCTAAAAAGAGAGAGGTAATAGATCATCCATGCACTACACAAGGATTTTCCTTTCCCTCTCCAGCTGATGGTGCACTTCCCCTGAATATATAATTAATATATTTTATACATACAAAAAGATACAGAAACAGAGACCCACAATTTCTCATAAAAACACATTATACATAAATATATATGTACATACACATGTATATTTCGTCTTCTTTTATACAAAACATGCCCCTGAAAGGACAAGATTCATTGGTTTTTTTGGCATCCAGAGTGCCAAGCACAGTGCCCAGTGATAGTAAGTGCTTAAGAATTTTAGGTGCTTAGTTCCTTGATATTTAGGGCCAAGAATTTGTTTCAGTATTCATGAAATGATGTCGCATGTATAGCTGTCTCATTTACCTTATGCTTGGACTAAGTGAGGAAACTATAATTGGATATAGAACTTGGTACATTGCATTTGATGGCTTTGCTATACCTATACCTGATTATGGAATGCAGATAAAGTGAAGAACTTCCAGGAATGTTTAAATTCCATTTTCTATATTTTATTATCCATCATTTCTAGGTTTCTGTGACCTGCATTTATGTTGAGTATTAGCCAATATTTACCTAGACTTTAGATATATTTGCTTAACCTAAAATGATGACATTTATCACTGTTTAACGTTATCAATATTTAGACTATTAATGACATGCTGTTAGCCTAGTAATCTGAAGTTGAAGGTCTGATGTATGGCTCCTCTCAGAACTAGGGACTCTGAAAGCATTCCACTCTAATCTGTTCTTGGCACCAATGTCTAAAATTCAATTAAGGGGAGAGGGCATCTTTTTCTTAATATCCCAACCTATGATGTAACCTTTGTAACCAAACCTATAAAAACTATATCTTTCCTAATTCTTTATCCCTTCTACTGTGAGCTTTCTCTCTTCCCCTCCTCACGGTGGAATTGCTCATTCTCATGACAATTTATTAATAAACAATTATTTTTCTTCTTTTTACTTGGAGAAGTCTCTGAGTAGTCATTTTGGATAGGGGTTTGTATCCCTCACACCCAATAATAGTTTTCTCCACTGTCACTTTTAAATCACCCTCTCCCCAAAACTATAGTCCCAATAATATTGCTCTGTTTCCACAGTCCCTACTCTGTCCTATTCACCTGCCTCTCTTGCTCTGTTCTCCTGCAAACACACACCTGCATCTCGTGAGAATCTCTGACCACCCTATGTTATTCTGTGCACAGCAACTTGGCCATCCCACCAAACTAGTCATTGATATTCTAGCCCAGAGGAACTTCCTCAGTGTAGCTCCACAGCTCCTCCTTGAAGTAGCTGCTTCCCCTAGCACTTCCTGCACAGGGCTGAAGATGTAGAGGAAATCTTCCTATTCTTTCAGTGACTCACCATGTGTTGTTTCCCTTCACGCAGCAGCAAGGAGTATTTCTTTAAGCTTGTCAGGTTGTCAAGGACTCCGGTCTCTCAGGACAGCACATCTGGAGGTGTAAAAATACCATCTGCAGTAGGGAGGGAAGAACTAATAACTTCTAACTACAAAGATTCAAGATGATGTTTCTCATTGTCCCATTTGGGGTGCTTTTCCACTTCACCCTCCCACATGTCCTTCTGAGAAAGGCAACCTGTGCTCTCTCCAGGCACAGGTATCTCTGATGGAACTCAACTGAAAGGAATGACAGATGGACTAATCTTTCTGAACATTATTTTGGGTCCCTTCTACTAGGTCAAATAGTGCCATCAGGCCCACTTTAAAAATCAGGTTCCACCATTTCATCATATTTACATCTGTCCCACTTTCACCTTGGGGTAGCTCATTCTTATGTCATTGCAGGAATTTTCATGGTGTACACAGTAGCTTGAGATATGAAGGATGAAAAAAAGGTAAAACTTGCAGTTCTGTGGGGCTCCTAACTAGGAGGGTGATGGTGTGTTCAGTTGCTGAATGAAATCAAATGTGATACCCCTTGTAAAGCCTTTTCTACTGCTCTTCTTATTGAACTAGGGTGAAAGCGCTTGAAATTGTGTCATCTAAAGCATGAAAGGACTAATGGGATTGGAGGGGTATGTATGGGATTTTGCTAGAACCAGTGAGATTTTAGCATTTCCACAAAGAGGCCTTCGATATTGATTCCCATGGCTTCCTCCAGACAAGGACCTGCCTTAATGCTGAGCAGCCCAGATTCCCCTTTGCAGAATTGTTCCCATTCCAACAGGGCGGGCATGTGTTGCACCCCTGGGATATTTGCCAGGTGTCCGCATGGAGACAAACTGTAAGGTATTTGCGGGCAAAACTCCCGAGGGTAGAATGTCATGTGCCGTTCTTGGCCATCTCTGCCACTGACAAGGAGCCCTAGTCCTGCTAGAAGGGCACAGGTAACAATGGAAATACTTATTTTTACTCTGAGCGTATTCTGGTCTTTGGACGTCCATAGGTAACTTAGCCATTTACTGAAAAATGTTTATTGATGCCTTTTGAAGAAACCAACTGAACCCCTTCTTGACGGAGGTGCTATTCCCAGGAAAAGACTTAAGGAGCAACAAAATCAGTTCCTGCTTAAAGACCTTTAGCAAGTTCTTGTATTTTGCTAAGAATCCCTTCTCTGTGTTCCGAAAAGCAGTCTGCCTAGGTGAAACAAGAGTGGCAGGTGTCTCCACAGCAGGCACAGGGAGTTTTATTGTTGGGAAGCCAGCCTTGGCTGGAAATCTGTACACCATTAGTTTTCTATTGCCTTAAGGACAGTAGCCTAAATATCACCTCCACTACAGCTGTGCCTGTAACTTTTAGAGTCGTGCACTCTTCCCTCGACTTCCTCTGTCCCCTCTCTGTTCTCTCTCCCACTTTTTTGTAAACAGTCACCCCTGAAACATCCTGAGGTAAGTTTAGCTGCTGCCTCTCACCCCCAACCCTAACAGGCTGGGTGATGAGGGCCCTAAGAAATGATTGGGGGGATTCCCATTGCTTAGGCGTTGATGTCATAAAAGCCCCCTTTCCTCTCTCCTCCCTTCTCCCTCTGCTCTGGGAGACTAGCTTCTTCCCTCGGTGATGCCACAGTGACTTCCCCCCACCTTCTGTTAAATGTAAATCTCCTCCTTAGTGTGAGGATGTGCAGGGAACAGTTGAAGGTCTGCATGCCCCTCGTGCTCCTTCCAGACGGACCAATGCCAAGGATCCTGCTAACACCTAAGTGGCTGTGAGAGGTAAGCGCCCCTTCCCCTGTTCCTGTCTCACCTTCTCCCTTTTCTCTCCCTTCTCCACCCCACTATTTCATGAACCTCCTCTCTCTCCAGTTGGCTTCTCTTAGTTTCCTAGGAGGATGTGCGGAAGACTGGGTGGAAGGCCCTGGGCCTATCAACCCCTTTGTGTGTGTTGTGTATGAAGGTTGGATCTTCTGGGTGTGAGAGTGTCTGCGTGGGTGCGGGTGGGGGTTTATATACCTGTGTGCATGCTCCTCTGGGGCTTCCCCTGCCTGCCCAGGATTCTGATTGCAAGGTTGGGACGTTGGTGGATGGGAGGGTGTCGCTGGGGTGCGGTGGAGACCAGAAGGGAGAAGCCTTTAGGGACACTGCTTTGCTTCCTTCTTCAGATAGACGTTTCCCCCCTTTCTTTCTGCCTCCCTTCCTCCCATCCTTGGCTTGGACTTGGAACTTTGGAGAGAGGTAACAGCTTAGAAAAAAACTTTAAAAAATATATGTTATTCAATATTTTGTCTTGAAAATCAAAGGGAATGGAAATTGTACTAATATGAGCACGTTACTGTAATAAAATTCCACTTATAAAAATATAAACTTATATAGCAAAATAAAGTGTGATTATTTTATTTCAAAATCTCTCTTCCTTTACAAAATAATTTACCTTTAATTTTTATCTTAGAAATATTTTTTCAATCATCTCTTGATATTATTTTCAACATTCTGTTTGTAAGATTTTAACTTAGAAAGTATTTCCCTCCCCTTCTCCATATTATCTCTATTGATTCTTTTGTTTGATGTTCCTCAATGATATAGATGTATTTTATTCTGGTTACTACCAGCACCTGCTAAAAGGGATTTTCCAAGTACCTTGTTTAGAACAAAAATGAAGAATTGTCCTTGAACCTTTTTATTTTTATAATTTAGAGGCTGAAAGAAGAAAATTGTTTTAATGTGCACTTCTCTCATTATGACAAGATTTAATGCATTTTGTTATATTGATAGCTTGAATTTCTTTCTTTGAAAAATGCTTGTTCCTTTTCTTTGTCCTATGGGAGAATAGCTCTTAATGTTGGAAACTGGAATCAGTTCCTTCAATATGTTGTATGTGTACCAGTCCTTAGAGACCTTTGCTACAAAGATGTTTTTCCTCAGTTGCTTCCAGCCTGTTTTTAACTGTTTAATCTGTTTGTGCAAAAACATTTCAACTTTATAGAAGCAGAATTAATCCATTTTATTTTTTGTGATCCTCTGTTTGCTCGTTCTGCTCCACACTGTTCTAATTTGCTCTCGACTGCTCCTTTACATCTAATTTCCGTCTTGTATGAATTTGTAATATAATATGATAGCTGGTGTGATAGGTGCTGTACCCTATCAAATTCCTGGAAACCTAGAGAACTGCTTTCTCTTTCTACTATTTCATTTAATCAAATTGTGTGTCTTCCCTAATCCCACTTCCCCACCCCCCCATTCTACTCTCTTTAGCTATATTAAACATTAAGTCATTTTATTTGTTGCTTCTGTATATTTCATATCTAATATTTTCCATTGATCTGCATTTCAGTTTTTAACAAGTTGAATTCATTTTCGGGGCAGCTCTGTATTTTATGGAACATAAAGTCAGAAAGAACTCTTTCTGAGTTCATATCTGGCCTCAGACGCTTAACTCTCTGTGGAACCCTCAGCAAGTCACTTACCCCTGTTTACCTCAGCTCCTCATCTGTCAAATGAGCTGAAGAAGGAAATGGCAAACTCCTCCATTATTTTTGGTTGGTTCTTTAGAGTACTGTAAGAAAACAATCATATCATCTGCAAAGAGTAATTTGTTTTCTATTTATTGTTTGGGTTTTTTTTTTTTTTTTGCTGATATTTATCTTCCTGCCCCTGGTTCTTTGCTAACTTCCATTGGAACCTAACCCATTTTAATTGGATTAATAATTATAATTATAATAAACTTGGCTTCTTAATTTTGAGATGGATCTGAGCTTGCAAATTCTTTTGAGACTCTTCATGACACCCCAACCTTTTTCAAGTCTCCCTTAAATCCCAACAATGGGGATTATCAAGATCCAGATAAAAGAAACCCTGACCTCAAAGAGTTTCCAATCTATTGAGGTGGAAATGAGAGAGGGACAGAGAGACAAAGACAGACAGACAGACACACACACACACAGAATTGGAAATGTGATTGGAAGTTAAAAGATCCTTTTAATTTTTGTGATGGATTATATTTTATCCGTTTTTAAAGGACTATTATTTTCTTCTTAAACAAAAGGTAAAATTAAGGGAACAGGAGATGGAAGCCCAACTCTTTCTAAGAGCTCCCTAAGCTACAATAACTTGAAGTAAGGAAAAATAAAATCCTACCTCTTGGGTCTACTACTGAATGATAATATTCAGTAGATACAAGTACTGTGGAATGGGTTCTTTCTGAGATTGTAGAACCCCGATTTGGCTTGTCATCCTGCAACTTGAATGTTATGATGAGCAAATAAAAGAAAAGAAAGTATGTTTAAGTAACCTATGGTAATATTGTTATCAGTCCTGACTTACATGAACTGATGCTGAGTGAAATGAGCAAAACCAGGAGATCATTATACACTTCAGTAACAATACTGTATGAGGATGGATTCTGATGGAAGTGGAGATCTTCAACACAGAGAAGATCTAATTCAATTCCAATTGATCAATGATGGTCAGAATCAGCTACACCCAGAGAAGGAAAACTGGGAAGTGAATGTAAAGTGTTTGCATTTTTGTTTTTTTTCCCAGGTTATTTTTACCTTCTGAATCCAATTCTTCCTGTGCAACAAGAAATTCATTTCTGCATACACACACACACACACACACACACACACACACACACACAACAACAACAACAACAACAACAACAACAACAACAACAACAACTCAAGCAAGCAAGCAAAATATATTGTAAGGACAAGATAATGTGGGAGACCCCTCAGAAATTTGAGTGAATGTCCTGTAGAAAATTTTCAGGAAAAAGTATTTGAAAGCTGCATGAACTAAGTAAGTATGGTCACTGTGTGGAAATATCTTTATAAACAACAACTACAGAAACAACAACAAAAACAAAAGCAACTTGCAATCAACTAAAATGGAAAGAGGATTGGCCTAGGAGTCAAGAGACAGAACTTATGATTTCTTTCAAAACTTTGTCATTTTATAATGTTGGGGATATTACTTAATTTCTCTGAGCGTCAGTTTTTGTAGTTGTAAAATGGAGGAGAAGAAAATTAGAAAAAAAGAGGGAAAAGACAAAGAAAACAAACAATATCAAGTCCCCTTCTTTAAAAATGGTGAAAAAAATATTTTTTATCCAACAATGGGAAGTAACAAAAATATCGACAAAAATGAGTAACACGTATTGATTAGTGATCAAAGGCTTCAAATAATAATGTTTTTAAAGGAAAAATTTTAAGATAAAATGTATATGCAAAAACAGTTCCCAAACTAAAATAAATCTGAGTTTTTGTCTCATATAATGTTAATAGATAAAGATGATAAAAGATGATAATAATCAGTTATGGAAAATTTATGAAGAGAAAGACACACTAGTAAACTGTTGACATTGATGTGAAGTGATCTGCCATTCTGGATTTCAATTCGGAAATATTTAATAACAGTAATTAATAAATTCATACCCCTTGACCTAGCAATTCCACATTGAGAATGTTCCACATTGGGATGTACCACATTGTTATCTTTTCCAGGAAGACATAACCAATGACCAAATAAATATTTAAATATCCTTACTCTATGTGTTAACAAACACTTGGAAAAAAAGTGAATGCCCACTAAATGAAGATTGGCTAAAATACAAAACAGCATTTTATATGAATGTAATAGAATGTTATTGTGCTATAAGAAAGTATGTGTATATGTGTATGTATGTTAATCAGATAATAAAAGTAATGTGGTTAAAAATTTTTTGTATAAGTCCTGATAACCCTGTTTTATACTGTTTTGTAACTGCAGTTTAAAGAATTGGATTTTTTCACTTTTGTTTATAAATTTAGAGGAAACTAAGACAATTTGGCTATCTTATGAAAATTGTCAGATTGTTAATTCAGTTATTTGGAGTTATTGTCACAATGTTAAAATATAAAATTGGTGATTGCTGCTTATTCAAAGGACTTCACCTAAGGTATGAGAGTGTGCAACAATATTAGTCTATTTAAAGTATCAAAGAGCACAGCCCACAGTCACCCTATGAACTTATGGAGTGTGCAGGCAGGAACAGCAAGCTCAGCCCTGGAGTCATTTTTGATTCCCCTTAATTTATAAAGTTGTCAATTGTCTTAAAACCATATTGCAACATGGTATAGGTCATCAGCCTTGGAAAAAGAAGTTGTTATAGGTGACTAAATTCCCAAACAAGAAATGAGTTTAATGAGAATCTATAATTCTGCTTATTAAAAAGAAGGGAATTCTAATGATTGGTCTTTATATCAGGATTAGTTTAAATTCAAAAAGAAAAACAAGTGAAAGATATAAAGGTGAAAGTACAAATATATACATACAACCATATACATAAACATATATGCATATATATACAAATATATATTTGTATATAAATATGTTTCTATTAAATAAGGTCCTTAAATATTTTAAAATGATGTAAAAACAATTGGGCATTGATAAAAATATTTATGGAGCTACCTGTTATTCTATTAATTATTGAAGGTAAATCAGAAATGTTTTCAGTGGGGTTTGGGGAAGAGAAGAGACTTTTAATGCATTAACTTTTCTTAAAAGAAGGTTCCCACAGGTGATACTCACCTTCCATAGACCACTTCCCTCCCAGTTTTGGTGAGTCTCCTCTGGAGCTCCTTCATCATCACTACCCATTGTTTCCCTTCTGCCAAGGATGCTGGAAATATCCATGTGTCTAATGGTACTGTAAAAACTGATGACATTTTTATCACACATAAATGGATGAAAGTGTTATAACCCCAACATCTCCCTTTTTAATTTGATCCATGCTGGATGTACTTTTTGCATTGATCTATTCATGGTTCCTTATACAGGTTGGCTCCTTTAATGCCCACCTGCCAGCCTTTTTGAATCAATTATCTCCACTCAGTGTCTATCTCCCAGACTCACCACCATGGCTATTCTTTTAATGATTTTTAGGGAAGCGGGTAGACTATCTTTGTCCCATACCTTGGTTATTTGGAACTTAATGTTGTCTCCACTAATCTTATGAAGTCACTGGAGGAACTCACCCAGGTCAACTCCCAGTCCCTCAAAGATCAGTAAATGTCCCTTGAGTCCTTGGCCAATGTAATCCTAGCCAACTGCATTGCTTTGGACTGCCTCCTTGCCTTTACAGGGGGTTTCTGCTCTGACCATTGATATGTGTCATGTTTACATCAAAACCTCCCACCAGATTTAGCTACAGCTGACCCATTTCTTCAGGAAGCCAATTGCGTGACTAAACTTCATCAGAAGCTCCTTTCAAAGGGTTTGGGGACAAGCTCCTCTCTAGTCCTCTCTAGTGATACTTTCCTATTTGTTATTTTGCTTTTGATATGTAGCCTTTGGATGTTAATCAGATTTGTGTCTTACAGATTCGTATCAATCATTTTTCACATGGTCTTGCAGGAGGGATATAAGTGAATACCTCAGCCTCTGCAAGGGGCATCTTACCTTTGGATGCTGCTTGGATCCTTCACATCTGTCTCTACTGTTATCAGTCTGAAGCAGTTGTGGCAGATAAGACCTCCATCCCTATCCCCAAATGAGAAAAGGATAGAGTCACAGAATCTGCCCCAGCCCCATAATCCTGTCCCTTTCTCAGAGGAGCTTCACGGCACCAAAAGGGCCCCTTAGCTTTTCCATGCATAGGTAGCTGTTAGCCCAGCACCAGATTAAAAGGGCCTTTTATGTTTTTCCATGAATAACAAATCCAATCCCAGGGACATTTCCCATGCATACCTAGGCTGAGATTGTCCAAAAGTATGCAGAAATTTCAGAAATCATTCGATTTTTTTTTTTTTTGCTCTGTTCAATTCTTCTAATTTTTTTTACTTACTTTTCTTTCTTTCTCTTTATCAACTCTCATCCCACTGTGCTAGGTTGCCCCTCTCCCTTAAGGAGGTTTGTAGGGTGCATCACCCCTAAACAAGCAAATGCCTAAATAAATGTCTTTGCTTGATTTAGAGATGGTTTGAGTGTGGATCTTCAGGGACACGACCACATTTCAGGCCCCAGCTCTCCACCATCTTTGGCATACCCCCACTTTGAGTCCTTTCTTATAAAAGATCCCACCCTTGTGAAATGTGAATCCCATTAGGGAATTTTTCCTGCCTCCTTGATGAAGTTTAGGTTTTGGGGTTCCCTTTCAGGGAACCAAATGATTAGGTCTTGATTTAGGGAACCAAAATGAGATTAAGGTTCCGGGTGGTCAGGGAGTTAAATGATGAGGTCTAGTGACAGGTTCCGGGTGCAGGGAACCAAATGGAGAGGTTTGGTTCCCCTACATTCCCTTGGAATTTGGTGCAAGAGTAGGGAGTTTTGGGGGAATCCCCTTCTGGCAGCACAGGTTCTCTGTAAAGGAATTTACAGACCTGAAAACCTAGATTGATAAAAGAGGTTTATTATAGGGACTGGAAAGTAAGGTGAGAAATCCTGACAGTGAGGCATAAAGTCTTGTTAGGGAAATAGGTAAAAGTAGAGAGGATAGCACTGGATGAGAATAATTATTCCAGTGAGCAGAGGCCTCCTTGGCATAGCATGGCATGTTTACAACCTCTGCAAAGAAATTAGTTTTTAATTGGATCTTTTATAATAGGAGCTTTGGTTACAAGCAAAGGGGGGGGGTATTGTCTAGGCTAGTGGGTGGAGTTTCATGTTGGCGCTTTCTATCTACAAGCTGGATTTCAACTTGAGTTGGAATCTTAGAACTGAATAGGAACCAACCCCACCTAGATAACAAAATGAAACTGTTTGTCTTGTTTCCCTGGGGCAGCGGGGTCCCTCACTGAGGCAGAATTGAAGGAGATTTTCTCCTTCAAGGAGTTTTAGAGTTTTGGGGTCCCTTCATCCTGGCATCATAATAAAGCTTTTTGCTCCTTGACTCTAAGACGGCCTGAGTCTGTGACTTCTTTCTAGATGACTCCCTACTTTTATGACTCCTTTCCCCCATCATTGCCTGGAAGTGGGGATGATTTGGTCATGGTGTAAACAAGAGTGCAGAGGCCTTCCCAAAAGAGAGGGAGGCTGTGACAGAGTGGAGCCACATAAGAAGAGTAGTCCTGGGCACTGGGGCAAAGGGAAAGGCGCTGGTGTAAGAGAATGAATCCCAGGGGGAGGGAGTTAAACTCATGGAGTAGAGTGCCTCCAGGCACGGGTACTTCGCTGGGTCACTGTAAGGAAACAAAGGGCATCCTGGCGATCCTACACTGACCTGGAAATAGAAGACTTGGCAGTGACCTTTCCTGGGGACCAAGGCCTGGTTGGCTAGGGGAGGTTGCTGCACTCCGCTTGTTAGAGGAAGCATTTGCGGTGTCCTAGAAAAGCCGGGGCCACGGAAGCTGGCCCCGTGAGGCTTTTAGGGGAACAACCCACTTTAGAATGAAGGTAAAAATACATTGTATGTGACTTAGGGACCCAGGGGGTTCCATATTGTTTGTGTCCATGACACAAAGTGGAGCCTGAGTTGCTGAAGATACTCCCCACTGTAAAGGATCTTGTAGGTAAGAGTTTGCTGTACTAGGGATCCCAACCCTGCAGGTGAGTTGTACATTTCTTGGTTAGGGTGGCCCTCTGCCCCAAGCTAGATGGAAAGCTTGGGACCGTGGTGGTGCTATGTTGAACCAAAAAGGACCCTGTAAGTTTCTCATGAGAACCTGAACTTAACCTCACATGCTAGATCAAAGTGACAAACATGGCCATAGAGTGACCTTACATATTTCTGTTCTACTTACTTGGGCATCACACCTGTGAGATGCTTCTACAGATAAGCTCAATTATTGTTCTCTGAAAATACTGAACCTGGAAGGTTAAGCCCATTCCCACCATTGTATACATCCTGAGTCCATTTCCATTTTGTATGTATCCTGTGATTGCTTTAAGCTGTGAAAAACCTATTTTTCTTGTATAACAGCTGCCTGATGATAAATAAGGAAATTACCTAACTGCATTCTTTTTGCTTCTGTTATCACCTACTTGCTTTGCTAATTACAAACCTATGTAAACTCTGTACCAGTTACTCTGCACCAAATGCTTTGGACGATAGTCCCATCAGTCAGCTAGCTTGTTAAACTCTCCACTTTTAAAAATAAATCAGTCTCTGGTATTTCTCTGGTATTACAATTATGAGAATGGGGATACAAATAACAGTACAGGACATTAGCTGCTTCCTTTCCATAAGCTGCTGCTCTGTGAAGCACAATGGGATTGGTTGGCTTCTCAGCCCAGAATCGAGAAAGGTTTTGGAGGGAATGATATCTAGAAGAAGCAGTAAAATAGAACCCTCCCATTGCAGTCAATACCCAGGCTTCTAATGGAGCAGCAAGGGCTAAAGCTTTAAGGGACTTGGACCTTAAGTAACAAGCCCAACAACACTCATTTAAATTGGGTGTCTTTGAGAAGCATTGTATTGTAGGTGGCTTAATGGGCATTGTTTTGAAGGGGAAGAAGTTGACCAGAGTAAAGGTATTAGGAGTAGAGCAGAGTCACGAAAGCTCTCATTTTGAAAAATGAGAGGCCAGAAACTATTATAAAGAGGAAAAAGTGAGGAAGATGGCCTTGCACAGCCTTCTGTAACTTTAATCCAATTCACCTGCGTGTCATGGCATTATATCTCTGATATTATGGTCCTGTTCAAGAACAAAAGATAAGCAACAATAATTACTCTGCTTATGTCTCTATGTTGGCAAGACAATTCTTGGGAGTGGCTCACTGATGTAATTTTAGCTCCACAGGTGAAATTAGACAAATTGGTATTGATAAGGTCAAAAAGAGATAGCCCAAGATAAAAATAATTAACAGGAAATTCTTGTCTGAGGAGAAGTTAAAGGAGATAACTTGAGACACAAATGATTAACAGAAATTCCTGTCTTATTTACAAATCTCTCCAGAACCCCTTGGATAACATCTCTGTGCAAACTCTGTTTTATGACCCTGGCTATGTATGAAAAGAATTTCTAAAAATGTAATCCTCGTACTTGGTATCTTTGCCTTGTGCCCGCCAACTTGTTCTGGCGTCCCTGCCCTTGCCAGGCAGTTTGGCCTTCCTGGAGGCCAAATGCCTGTCTATCCCTTTACTATCAATAAAGACTTTGTTTTGATACAGCATTGATAGCTAATTCATTCGTTATCCGGACCTACCCTTGGTTACTTTGGGGAAGGAGAGAGAGAGGTAATCACACCACCAGAAAAAGAGCTGATCCATCTTGGCTTAGAGCCTCAATTTCTCCTCATCAGTATTACAAATATCTCCTTGATTCTGACTCTTTGCTAAACTCCTTTGTAAATAAGCTGAGTGTGTGAATTATTTCACCAAACCCACTACAGCAACCAAAGGGAACCCTAATCTTATTCTCAACAGGTCAGGTTTCCATTCTGGGTGTAATCTAAAGATTTTTTTCCCCCATTTCCTCATTGCTTCCTAGATCTACACAGTCTACCAAGTTTTTTTGTTTGTTTGTTTTTTTGATTTCTTAAAAGAGACTATCTCTGCCTTTTCCTATAAATTTATCTTCTTCTTCTGATTCTTTGCTAAAAACCTTTTGAAATTTAGTCTGCTTCAATTGATATTACAATCATAATAAACTTTGTCTCTTGACATAGAGATGGGTTCAAGCCTGCAAATTCTTTTGAGACATCTTGCAGCTCTTGTCTGCAATCTCACCCTTTTAAAGTTTCCTTTTGAATCTCAGGAAAAGGAGCAGTGGAATATCTTTAGGTGTATGTATGGGGAGGGGGAGGTAGTGACATGGTCAGGTTGTGCTTTAGGAAGATCACTTTAGCAGCAGCATAGATGATGTGTTGTGGACTTACTTTTCCCCCCAGTCAGGAAGAAACCCAACCAGCTAGTATCAGATATAATTAATTCCCAGATTATCCTGTTTGTATAGAGCTATTGTATAGAATGATTTCTTTATCCGCCTCCATTGTCTATCCCCCAATCTCTGGGTATCTCTAAACAATCTTTTGAGATATTGATTATCCTCTCTTTAGAAAGATCTGCCCAGTGCATTCCATCTGGCTTCTCCTTGATGCCACTTCTGACATTTCCCCTCCTCCTAGATGCCTTCTTTTGAGTTTCCACCTTTACTTCCTTGGGAAAGACCCAAGGCTGTCTTTATCAGATATAACACGGGAGTGCTGTTCTTTTCACAGCTCTGGGATTCAGGGCAAGGGTCTGTCTCTATATGGGTCTGTGAGATGCTGGACAGGGTTGGGGTGATATATTGACTTGTCTGCCACATGCTGCTCCCATCTATCCCTCAATCTTATCCATCCTTGTCTGAAATAGTTAACAGACTTACTGAAGCAAGCAAAGTATCTCCCTAGAGACAATTCTCAGGTTCTATTTTAATAATCTGCAAAATAGTCAGGGCAAGGGTTGTCATGGCAACTCCATCATCTCAAATTCTCATCCCCCTGGCATTTTTTTTCATGTTTTTGACATTGCCTTTTCATTTTTTCCTGAAATCAACTGGTGAAAGCTACTGCTAACTTGAGAAACCCAAACCATTCTTTTATTCAAGAAGAGCTCTGGCATGCCAGCTGTGAATAAATGAATTTATGAAAAATCATTTGTTGAGCACTTCCTGTGGGCTAAATGATGAGGTCCTGGATGGCTTGGTGTGGGTGGATTTGATTTTTTTGTGCAGCACAATAATTGTAGAAATATGTACAGAAGAATTGCACATGTTTAAGATATATTGGATTACTTGCCATTTAGGGGAAGGGTTAGGGATGAAGGGGGGGATTTGGAACACAAGGTTTTGAGATGATCCGTGTTGAAAACTTATCCATGCATATGCTTTGAAAATAAAAAGCTTTAATAAAAAATTAAAATACCCATCTTGCTAACATATGCTCTCCCATTTTATTTTGTAGTTACCATTGCTGGTGTCTGTTTAATCTCTTTATTTTGTCTGTAACCTCTTTTTCCCAAAACAACCTACCTTTTTCCAAAGAGAATGGTCATTGTGAATTCTTCACATGACCAAATCCCAGTATTTGGTGCTCTCCTAAATAACATCATTTGGTGCCACATCATTAGCTCCATCAACCACATCACTAAGCATTATCCTACATACCCCCCATTGGTAACCTTCACAACCACTTTCTGAACACTGCAACCCATGTTCATATATTCATTACTTTTTCCCCCAATGGGTGTCTAATTTTGTTGAGGTTCAAAAGGAACCCCCAAAGGCTGGGATTGCAGACTGGTGTTGCAAAGTATCTCAAAAGAATTTGCAGGCTTGAACCCATCTCAAAGTCAAGTTTATTATAATTGCAAGACCATTTGAAGCAAGCTAAGTTCCAACAGGATTTAGCAATGGACCAGGAGCAAGAAGACAAATTTACAGGAAATGACAGAGAGGTCTGGTTCATGTCACTGATACTCTAATTTTATGGCTTAGAGGTAGAATTGAGGAGTAGTCTGGTATGCACCTCACCATTTGTCTTAGAAACCCTGTTAACACTGACCAACAGATTTGGCAGTCAGCAATGTTTCTAGGACTATACTATGGTATCCATAAAGTCTAGAACAATAGCACTCTTAACATTCAGGGGACCTCAGGATTACTGCTGTATTTCCCCTAGATTTCACACCCTTTGAATTTGGTGGAACTGTCCTTCATGATTAAAAGGGGTCTTGCTCTTCTCAGCAACATAATGGTCCAAGATAATTATAATCCTGAGGAAAAGGGATATCCACATCTAGGAAAGAACTTAGGGATACTGAATGTACATACTATTTTCACTTTCTTCCTTTTTTCATACTTTTTCCCCCTTTTGGTCTATTTCTTCTTTCACAAAATGACTAATATGGAAATATGCTTTACATGATTGCACATATATAATATATATCAAAATGCTTGCCACCTTAGGGAAAGGAAATAGAGGAAGAAAAGCGCTTATTTTAACTCTGTCAGTCTTACTATGTCAGTGGTGTTTCTTCTAGATGACAAGTTGTTGAATTCTGGTTTCTAATCCATCCTGCTATCTAATTCTGTTTTATGGTGGAGCTCATCCCTTTCCAATGCCTACTTATGGTGACTAATTGCATGTTTCCCTCCATCTGATTGTTTTTGTTTCTTCTCTCTCATTTTATCCTGTCCTTCTTAAAACCACTGCCTCCCTTATCCTGCCCTTCCTCTTTTCTGTGTGTCTTTTATATCCTATCTAGCTTGGTTCCTCTGCTTTATTTCCACATGATACTTTGCCCTGCTTATTCTAACCTCCATTGAAAAAAAATCTTCCCTTATTATCTCCTCAGATTCTTTCTTCTTGCCTTCTTCTTTCTATTTGAATTTAAAACACGTTTATAAAGTTTCATATAAATGTGTTGTTCCCTCTTTATCCCATTCCCATTGATCTACACATCTTTTTTTTTTTTGGAATTTTTTTTCACAGTATATATGCATGAGTAATTTTTTTTATAATATTATCCCTTGTATTCATTTTTCCAAATTATCCCCCTCTCCCTCCATTCCCTCCCCTTGATGACAGGCAATTCCATACATTTTACATGTGTTACAGTAAAACCCAGATACACTATATGTGTGTAAATACCATTTTCTTGTTGCACATGAAGTATTAGCTTCCGAAGGTATAAGTAACCTGGGTAGATAGACAGCAGTGCTAACAATTTACATTCACTTCCCAGTGTTCCTTCTCTGGGTGTAGTTATTTCTGTCCATCATTGATCAACTGGAAGGGAGTTGGATCTTCTTTATGTTCAAGGTTTCCACTTCCATCAGAATACATCTTTATACAACATTGAAGTGTACAGAGATCTTCTGGTTCTGTTCATTTCACTCAGCATCAGTTGATGTAAGTCTCTCCATGCCTCTCTGTATTCCTCCTGCTGGTCATTTCTTACAGAACAATAATATTCCATAACATTCATATACCACAATTTACCCAACCATTCTCCAATTGATGGACATCCATTCATCTTCCAGCTTCTAGCCACTACAAAAAGGGCTGCCACAAACATTTTGGCACATACAGGTCCCTTTCCCCTCTTTAGTATTTCTTTGGGATATAAGCCCAGTAGTAGTACGGCTGAATCAAAGGGTATGCACAGTTTGATAACTTTTTGGGCATAGTTCCAAATTGCTCTCCAGAATGGCTGGATTCTTTCACAACTCCACCAACAATGCATCAGTGTCCCAGTTTTCCCACAGCCCCTCCAACAGTCATCGTTATTTGTTCCTGTCATCTTAGCCAATCTGACAGGTGTGTAGTGGTATCTCAGAGTTGTCTTAATTTGCATTTCTCTAATCAGTGATCTACACATCTTTTACCATCCCTTTCATCTACTCACAGTTCCATTCACTTCTTATCTTGTTCCCTCACCACCTTCTTTTTTTTACATATACCTTTAGAAGACTTTTATTTCCTTTTAAATATAAGTGTTGTTCTCTCTTTAACCCAGATCTTATGTGATTAAAAATCTTTTTCCCATCCTCTACCTTTAATCCCCATATCCTCTGTTTTTTTCTGGATTTAGAAGACTTGTATCCCCTTCTAGAGGGAGACATATTGTTTTCTTTTTAACCCATTTATGATGAGAGGAGGTTTCCAGAACAATCAGCCCTCCTACCCCATCTAATTCCTCCTTGTCAGTTATTCCACTCACAATTCACTTGTAGAAGAGAATTACTTTTTCCCTTTTCCTTCATATTTTTGCTTCTTAAAGTCACACCATACTCATCTTCATTCCAGTCTTTCATTTGAACTATCCAATTACTAATGACAGTCTTAGACATATGTTTTATATTCCCACATATAAAAAACAGTTCATCCTCATTGAGTCCCTTCTAATTAGACTTTGATGTTTACCTTTTATTTCTCTTAGATCTTACATGCCATTTTAAAAATAAATTCAGATGTTTTTGCAAGAAATTGTAATAATCTGGAATTTATTGAATGTTCATTTGTTTTCATTCAAGATTATGCTTAACTTTGCTGGGTATGATATTTTTGGATGCATTGAAAATGGTTTTATTGGGGGGCGGAGCCAAGATGGCGGAGAAGAAACACACGTCTCTGTGAACGTCCTCACTCCCTCACAACCAATTAGATAAATTAAGTCTCAGAATTAGCCCAGGACTGATAGATACCACAAGGACTGGAATCACGACTTACCAGCTGAAGAGAATCTGGAGTTTCAACAGGAAAGGTCAGTTCTCAGGGGAGGAATAAGAGAGACCAGCACAGACGGTGGGGTAGGGGCACACTGCGCCCATTGCGCTGGGAAGGGCTCTGGGATCAGAGAAGCCACTGAGGTAAAGGAATCTGGCACAGGCTGTTAGCTCTTCTCTGCTAATTATTTAGCAGTTCAGAAGAGAAAGCCAAAATATTTTAAAACTCAGATTAGATTTTCCCCGATCCTGGAGGTGACTCAGCAGATCTCGGCACCAGGGGGTGTGGCCTCACCTACCACCTGAGAATAGTCAAGAGATTGACAAGTGGGTGGATACGGCCCAAGGCAACACACACTGCCTAGTTTAGCTGGAGGGAGTGGAACTCAGCTCCAGGAAGTCCCAGAGAAGCGGAACCTTTGAACTAGGGACCGCGGTTTCTGGCAGACACTTCCAGTTTGAGCACAGGGGCTTTTCACGTCACCTGCTGCAGACATCCACTCCCCACCGGGACACATAGGCTGGGCTTTGTGCTGCCTTTACTGGTCAGTCTCAACCTCAGGGAAGGCGCTAAAACACAGCGCCCTCGGCACAGCAGTGCTGGTCACCTCTGAGGCACTTCCAGGGAGGGGGTGGGGAACTCTCTCCCAGAGCTCTATCTTAGCTCAGGAGCAGGGGCCGCTACATCCATCCAGTCTGGGAGGAAGCTGGTAAAGAAGTAAATAAATAATTTCCTACCCCAGGGACAGACCCCAAAAGATTTTTTTAAGTATGAGCAAAAAGGCCAGAAAAACCATAGATTCCTTCTACACAGAGAAAGAGCGGGTATCCAACCCCGAGGAAGTTAACAGCAGAGAGTCAGCAGACAACAATCTAAAGGGGAACGATTCCTGCCCCCCATCACATAACTCTCTCCTAGAAGAAACTATTAAAAAGTTAAGAGAATTTGAAGAAAAATGGGGAAAGGAAAGAGAAGCTATGATAGAGAATAACAACGTTCTGAAATTGGAGTTGAAAAAAATAAAGAATTCACAGGAGATGCAGGGAAACAAAATTTGTGAATTAGAAAAGGTTAAAAAATCACAGGAAAGTAGGATTTCTGAACTGGAAAAGATAAAAAAAGTCTCAAGAAAATAGAATTTCTGAATTGGAAAAAGAAAATAATTCTCAAAAAAAATTAGGGAAATGGAAAAAAATTCAATAGAGCAAAATAATTCATTTGAAAACGAAATTGGGCATTTACAAAAAGAACTAAAAACTGTGAAAGAAGAAAATAACTCCTTAAAAGTCAGGATGGAACAAATAGAAATGAATGATTCACAGAGAACCCAAGAATCAGTCAAACAAAAAAAAATGAGAAGCTGGAGAACAATGTCAAATACTTACTGGGAAAATCTATAGACCTGGAAAATAGATCTAGGAGAGATAATCTGCGGATTATTGGACTTCCCGAAAACTATGACCAAAAAAAGAGCCTAGATTCTATTTTACAGGAAATTATCAAAGAGAACTGTCCAGAGATAATAGAAACAGAAGGGAAAGTAGATGTGGAAAGAATTCATCGAACTCCTTCTGAAATAGACCCTAAAAAAAGAACACCACGGAATATTGTGGCTAAGCTGCAGAATTACCACACAAAGGAGAAAATCCTGCAAGCAGCTAGAAAAAAACAATTTAAATACCAAGGTGCCACAATAAGGGTCACCCAAGATCTGGCTGCCTCCACATTAAAAGATAGAAGGGCCTGGAACCTGATATTCTGTAAGGCAAAAGATCAAGGACTGCAACCACGAATGAACTACCCAGCTAAGTTTAGCATCTTTTTCCATGGAAGAAGATGGTCATTCAATGAAACAGAGGAATTCTATATGTTTCTAAGAAAAAAACCAGACTTAAACAAAAAATTTGATCTACATGCACAAGACTCAAGAGAAACAGAAAAAGGTACACAGAACCCTTGAGAACTGTAACTCTGTTGTGGGTATATAAAAAGTACTCAAGGATAAATTGATTTTACTGATATAAAAGAAAAAAAGGGGGGTGTAGTAAAGGGAAGGAGGTCGGTTCAGAAAAAGGGGAAGGAATGATAAAAAGAGGGAAACTACATCCCAGGAAGAGGCATAGAAAATACACCATATCTGAGGGAACTTAGTGAGGGGGAGAATCATTGTGTGAATCTTACTCTCATCAGGAGAGGCTCAAAGAGGAAATAATTAACATATTTGTTTTTTAGAGAATTTTCTCTCACCTCATTAAAAGGGGGGAGAGGAAAAGGGAAAAGGAAAAGGAGAATAAGTGAAGGGACTTGGAGGGAGGGGGCAGGGATCCTAAAAAAAAAAAAAAAAAAAGAGGGAGGGCTGCGCGTCACAAGGGGGGTCTGTAAATTAAATATCGGGGAGGGGGATCAGGGGGGGTCAAGGGAAAAAGCATAATCTGGGGAATAATATGATGGCAGGAAATACAGAATTAGTAATTTTAACTGTAAATGTAAATGGGATGAACGATCCCATCAAACGGAGACGGATAGCAGATTGGATCAAAAAGCAGAACCCTACAATATGTTGTCTACAGGAAACACACTTAAAGCAGGGAGATACATACAGAGTAAAGGTAAAAGGTTGGAACAGAGCCTATTACGCTTCAGGTAAAGCCAAAAAAGCAGGGGTAGCTATCCTTATCTCAGATCAAGCAAAAGCAGAAGTAGAACTCGTCAAAAAAGATAAGGAAGGCAACTATATCCTGCTAAAAGGTAGCATAAATAATGAAGCCATATCAATACTAAACATATATGCACCAAGTGGTATAGCATCTAACTTTCTAAAGGAAAAGTTAAGAGAACTGCAAGAAGAAATAGACAGTAAAACTATAATAGTGGGAGATCTCAACCTTGCACTCTCAGATTTAGACAAATCAAACCACAAAACAAACAAGAAAGAAATTAAAAAAGTAAATAGAACATTAGAAAAACTAGGTATGATAGACCTTTGGAGAAAACTGAATGGCAATAGAAAGGAATATACTTTCTTCTCAGCAGTTCATGGATCCTATACAAAAATAGACCATATATTAGGACATAAAGATCTCAAAATTAAATGTAGGAAGGCAGAAATAATAAATGCCTTCTTCTCAGATCACAATGCAATAAAAGCTACATTCAGTAAAAAGTTAGGGGTAAATAGACCAAAAAGTAATTGGAAACTGAATAATCTCATCTTAAAGAATGACTGGGTGAAAGAGCAAATTATAGAAACAATTAACAATTTCACCCAAGATAATGACAATGATGAGACATCATATCAAAATCTTTGGGATGCAGCTAAAGCAGTAATAAGGGGAAATTTTATATCTTTAGAGGCTTATCTGAAGAAAATAGAGAAAGAGAAGATTAACGAATTGGGCTTACAACTTAAAAGGCTAGAAAAAGACCAAATTATAAACCCCCAACCAAAAATTAAACTTGAAATACAAAAATTAAAAGGAGAAATCAATAATATTGAAAGTAAAAAAACTATTGAATTAATAAATAAAACCAAGAGTTGGTTTTATGAAAAAGCCAATAAAATAGATAAACCTTTGGTAAATCTGATCAGAAAAAGGAAAGAGGAAAATCAAATTGATAGTCTTACAAATGAAAAGGGGGATCTTTCCACCAATGAAGAGGAAATTAGAGAAATAATAAGGAGTTACTTTGCCCAACTTTATGCCAATAAATTTGATAATTTAAGTGAAATGGATGACTTCCTCCAAAAATATAGGCTCCCTAGATTAACAGAGGAGGAGATAAATTGCTTAAATAGTCCCATTTCAGAAAAAGAAATAGAACAAGCTATTAATCAACTCCCCAGGAAAAAATCCCCAGGGCCAGATGGATTCACATGTGAATTCTACCAAACATTTAAAGAACAATTAGTCCCAATGTTATATAAACTATTTGAAAAAATAGGGGATGAAGGAGTCCTACCAAACTCCTTTTATGACACAGACATGGTACTGATACCTAAACCAGGTAGATCGAAAACTGAGAAAGAAAATTATAGACCAATCTCCTTAATGAATATTGATGCTAAAATCTTAAATAAGATATTAGCAAAAAGACTTCAGAGAATCATCTCCAGGATAATACACTATGATCAAGTAGGATTTATTCCAGGAATGCAGGGCTGGTTTAATATTAGGAAAACTATTAATATAATTGACCATATTAATAATCAAATTAATAAGAACCATATGATCATCTCAATAGATGCAGAAAAAGCATTTGACAAAATCCAACATCCATTCCTAATAAAAACTCTTGAGAGTATAGGAATAAATGGACTATTCCTTAGAATAATCAGGAGCATATATTTAAGACCTTCAGTAAGCATAATATGCAATAGAAATAAACTGCAACCTTTCCCAGTAAGATCAGGAGTGAAACAAGGTTGCCCACTATCACCATTACTATTCAATATAGTACTAGAAACGCTAGCCTCGGCAATAAGAGCCGAGAAAAAGATTCAAGGAATTAGAGTAGGAAATGAGGAAATCAAACTGTCACTTTTTGCAGATGACATGATGGTATACTTAGAGAACCCCAAAGACTCTGCTAAAAAGCTACTAGAAATAATTCAAAATTTCAGCAAAGTGGCAGGATACAAAATAAATCCACATAAATCCTCGGCATTTTTATATATCACTAACAAAATGCAACAGCAAGAGATACAAAGAGAAATTCCATTCCAAACAAATGTTGAGAGTATAAAGTATTTGGGAATCCATCTACCAAAGAAAAGTCAGGAATTATACGAGAAAAATTACAAAACACTTGCCACAAAAATAAAATCAGATTTAAATAATTGGAAAGACATTCAGTGCTCTTGGATAGGCCGAGCGAATATAATAAAGATGACAATACTCCCCAAACTAATCTATTTATTTAGTGCTATACCAATCAGACTCCCAAGAAACTACTTCAATGACCTAGAAAAAATAACAACAAAATTCATATGGAAGAATAAAAGGTCGAGAATTGCAAGGGAACTAATGAAAAAAAACTCAGAGGAAGGTGGTCTAAGTGTACCTGATCTAAAGCTATATTATATAGCAGCAGTCACCAAAACCATTTGGTATTGGCTAAGAAATAGACCAGTAGATCAGTGGAACAGATTAGATACAAAGGACAAAAAAGGATATAGCAACCTAATCTTTGACAAACCCAAAGATACCAACATTAGGGATAAAAATTCATTATTCGGAAAAAACTGTTGGGAAAACTGGAAATTAGTATGGCAGAAATTAGATATGGATCCACACTTAACACCATATACCAAGATAAGATCAAAATGGGTCCATGATTTAGGCATAAAGAGGGAGATAATAAATAGATTAGAGGAACAGAGGATAATCTACCTCTCAGACTTGTGGAGGAGGAAGGAATTTATGACCAGAGGAGAACTAGAGATCATTATTGATCACAAAATAGAAGATTTTGATTACATCAAACTAAAAAGTTTCTGTACAAACAATACTAATGCAAACAAGATTAGAAGGGAAGTAACAAATTGGGAAAATATTTTTAAAAACAAAGGTTCCGACAAAGGTCTCATTTCCAAAATATATAGAGAACTGACCCTAATTTATAAGAAACCAAACCATTCTCCAATTGATAAATGGTCAAAGGATATGAACAGACAATTCTCAGAGGAAGAAATTGAAACTATATCCACTCACATGAAAGAGTGTTCCAAATCACTACTGATCAGAGAAATGCAAATTAAGACCACTCTGAGATACCACTACACACCTGTCAGATTGGCTAAGATGACAGGAACAAATAATGATGAATGTTGGAGGGGATGTGGGGAAACTGGGACACTAATACATTGCTGGTGGAGTTGTGAAAGAATCCAACCATTCTGGAAAGCAATCTGGAATTATGCCCAAAAAGTTATCAAACTGTGCATACCCTTTGACCCAGCAGCGCTACTACTGGGATTATATCCCAAAGAAATACTAAAGTGCGGAAAGAGACATATATGTGCCAAAATGTTTGTGGCAGCTCTTTTTGTTGTAGCTAGAAACTGGAAGATGAATGGATGTCCATCAGTTGGAAAATGGTTGGGTAAATTGTGGTATATGAAGGTTATGGAATATTATTGCTCTGTAAGAAATGACCAGCAGGAGGAATACAGAGAGGCTTGGAGAGACTTAAATCAACTGATGCTGAGTGAAATGAGCAGAACCAGAAGATCACTGTACACTTCAACAACAATACTGTATGAGGATGTATTCTGATGGAAGTGGAAATCTTCAACATAAAGAAGATCCAACTCACTTCCAGTTGATCAATGATGGACAGAGGTAGCTACACCCAGAGAAGAAACACTGGGAAGTGAATGTAAATTGTTAGCACTAATATCTGTCTGCCCAGGTTGCATGTACCTTCGGATTCTAATGTTTATTGTGCAACAAGAAAATGGTATTCACACACATGTATTGTACCTAGACTATATTGTAACACATGCAAAATGTACGGGATTGCCTGTCATCGGGGGGAGGGAATAGAGGGAGGGGGGGATAATTTGGAAAAATGAATACAAGGGATAATATTATAAAATATATATATATATATAATAAAAAATTAAAAAAAAAAAGAAAATGGTTTTATTTATTCTCTTTGATTCATAGTGTTTCAAGACCCATAGTCCTTTAATGAAGCTGCTTCTAGGTTTTATGTCATTCTCATTGGGGCTCTGCCATAGTTGAATACTTTTTCTCTTGTGACCCATGATATTTTTTCCTTGACCTGGGTTTTTTGAAATTTGGCTTTGATATTTGTGTAAGTTTTCCTTGTAGTATCTTTTTCAGGTAGTGATCAATCAAGTTATTCTAAGTCTAATTTCCCCTCTTGTAATGACATTTCAAGATAATTTTAAAAAATTATTTCTTGCAATATTGTAGCAAAACTCTATTTTTCATAGCAGCATTCAATTAGTCCAATTATTCTTATCTATTATTGCTCTATTCCATAGATTAATTGTTTTAGTTTTGAAATGTTTCACTTGTTCATCTTTTTTTTTTAATTTTTAGATTTTATTTTATCATTTCTTGGTCTCTTTTAACTTTATTGCATTTTTTCCTGGCCAATTTTAGTTTTCAAGGAGTCATTGTCTTCCTTAAGTTTTGGGATCTCTATTTAATTTGATAGATTTTTCTTTTCACAATTTTCTTGTTTTTCTTAGATTGTTCTTATTTATTTAAAATTTTTTTCTTTCTCTCATTTGATTTTTGAAGTTTCTAAAATTCTTCAAGGGACTTTTTTTGGACAGGTGATTATTTAAGGGACTCGGGGTGAGAAAGTTTTTTTTTTTTCCTTCAATAGTACTCTTTGAAGAGGAAGCTCAGTCTTCACTCTTCTCATCATAAGTTATCTATTGTTGGGTTCTTTCTCCTTTGCCTGCTCATTTTGTTTAAAAAAAATTTATAGCAGCTCATTATTGCAAATACATCTAGGCCTGGAAGGTTGGGGATGATGCTTCTGGTCAAAATCCTCTTTTGTTTCTCTTTCTGTCCTGGAATGGAAATCAAGAATTCCTCTCTCCTGTAAGTGTCCAGAGACAGCCATGTCCTTGACCCACTGTTTTTGTATTTACAGAATGTGCATTGATTTCTTCTCACCTAGGGCAATGTCTGGGTAGCACAGAATGGCCTGACATCCCTCATCTGCAGAGGTTCCCACAATTTTCCCCTGCTCAAATGCCTGACTCCCCACAGCATGGGGGAAATGAAAATTCCTGTGTCTGGGGCTGAAGCTACAACCCAACCCAGCTAGCCCCAGAACTTGCCATTTGCTGTGTTAATGCATCTAACCTGGAGTTTCTTACACTTGACAGGAGCCAAACTTGCATGCTGGTATCTTTTTTTGAATCTCCTCTTGTCCTGGGAGGACCACTATTCTTTCCCCTTCTCTGTTTTCTTGTTATTGCTCCACATTTATAATGAAATGCTGATTTCTCTTGTTTGTGGGGGAAATCTGGAGAGCTTAGACATTTCTGACCTATTCTGCCATCCTTCCAGAATCCTCTCTATCTCTTTCGCTTTCTTCTTGTTTTCTCATCTTTTCTGCAGTCAGTTGGTGATCCGAATGGGGCGTAGGTCACCAACTAGATATCTCAAAGGGACCCTAGCCTGTTTGGTGATCTTCATGAAAGTCTAACTTCAGAATGGTAGTCTTGGAGGAACTAGAAGCAATCTCTATTGCAATGAGATTGGAAACACAATCAGAGCCCTTTATCTCATAATCCCAGGGCAGTGGTAGGGTCTGCCATGTACATCACACTCATAAAAAGACCTTCAATTAAGTGTCAGATCTCCATTTCAACTTCTCCTTGTCCATCTGGTCTCCATGAAAGTGACACATCAAATCCCAGACACCTAATGATATCACCACTTAAGTTTCAGGACTTTCATTACACTTCCATGTTATGGCCGAGTCCTAGCCAACCATACACCATTTACTGGATCCTAGGGCCCCATTGGAATTACCACTTGAATGCTAGGTCCACTCAAGATTACTGGTACCAGAGCTCCAGTCAGACTATATACACAGTTCTAGATCCAACCCCTTACAAAAAAGAAAACAAAGGAAAATACAGAAAAAATACCAGCCAAAGCCTAGTGCCATTCTGAGACCACATACTGGTATACAGCAAGGTCACTTAATGGATGGTATTATGTTTTCTTTCAAAATCCATCCCTTTTCACTTGCTTACCTCTTTTGAGAAAATCTTTAGTCATTTAAAATGCAACATTCACTTAATATTTTTTAGTGAACAAATGGTCTCTCATCTAGCTCTCTTCCCTCCCTCATATAGTTATAAAAAAAGAAAAACTAAACTCTTTTGAAAAATATGAATACATAAGTCAAGTCATGAAAATTATCCTATTGGCTACATCCAAAAATATGTCTCATTCTGCATCCTGAGTCAATCCAACACCTTTTCACCTAGAGGTGTTAAATAATACGTATTTTCATGGGTCCTCTGGAATCACACTTGGTTATTATATTGATCAGAGTTCATAAGTGTCTCAACATTGTTTTTCTTTTAAATAATGTTGTTACTGCATAATTTCTTCTTTATTTCTGTTCACTTCTCTCACAATCAGTTTTCTCTCTGAAACTTCTCCCTGTGTTATTCTTTAAAACAACAGTATTTTGAACATTATTTTATTTTTAAATAAATTGAAAGATAAATACAACATATGTTTTTTTAAAATATGGAGTTTCATATTTCCCCCCTCTCTTTTTCCTTCAGTATGAAGGAACCAATTTGATATAGGTTTTATTTGTGCAATCATGTAAAACATATTCCAATATTAGTCATATTGTTGAAAAAGAAAATCCAGCAGGACCTCCCTTTTCCCCCCATAAAAAAAAAAAAAGAAGAAGAATGGGAAAATTGTATGCTGTAATCTGCACTCAGAATCCATCAGTTCTTTCTCTGGATGTGGAAAGCATTTTTTTTCATAATACATTTCCAAGTGTTTTAGACCATTTTGTCCCCAAGAAGAGCTCAATCATTTACAATTGATTATCTTAGAACGTTGCTCTTAGTATTTATCATATTCTTTTGACTCTGCTTACTTCACTTTTCACCAGTTCATATAGATCTTTCCAAGTTTTTTCTGAAATCTGACTTACTCATCATTTTTAATAGCACAGTGATATTCTATTACACTATATATCCCAACTTGTCTAGCTATTCCCAAATTTATTGGTATCCCCTCAGTGTCCACTTGTTTGCCACCATTGTGGTGTACATTATTGTGTACTATTGTGACTTTTTATAAATTTGATTTAGTTCTCTATATAGTTGATAAATGAAGCTGTTAACAGAAATGTCTTCTATAAATTTTTTCCAGTTCTCTGCTTTCCTTCTAATAATGGCTTTTGGGTATTTTTATGCAAAACGCTTTTCATTGAGTTTCATTAAAATGGTACATTTTACATTTTCCAGTGCTCTTTATCTCGTTTCATCTTAAATCCTTCCATCTTCCAGCGATTTCACAGTTAAACAATGCCATGCTCTCCTACTTAGCTTACAGTACCAACCTTTATATCTCAATCCTATACCCATTCTGAGCTATTTTCCAGTTTTCCAAAAAAAGTGTGTAGTAGGGAGTTTTTTTTCTTTATCAAACACTGGATTACTATGATCATTTACTATGGTGTCTTCTGTATTTAATCTATTCCACTGTTTCATTATTTTATATGTAAAACAGTACCAGGTAACTTTAATGATCACTATTTTATAGTATAGTTTCAGATCTTGTATGATCAGTCTACCTTTCTTTCCATGTTTTTTCATTAACTCTTTTAATAGTCTTGAAAATGTGTTTTTTCTAGGATATTTTTAAAAAATTATTTCTAGATCTATGAATGAAATTTTGGTAGGTTAATTGGACATGACACAAAATAATTAAATTATCTTAAGTAGAATTGTCATTTTATTATATTGGCTCATGTTATGGACTAGAACTTTGTACTTAAAACAAGGATTCTTACAAGGTGCTAACTCAGTGGAATTGATAAAGACAATGGTTATATAGTTTAGCATGGTGATTAATAGTTCAAGTTCAGTATGATTGATTTCATCTTACAACAAAGGGTTTCCTAGTGATATAATGATTGGTTTATACTCAGTGTAGAGCATATAAACTGGGACAAACTCAGCCAGGGGGAGAGCCAGATTCATTCACTTCATCACACCACCATGGTGGCTGGCCTCCTGCCTTCCTCATTCCTCCTTCCTCATTGAGACCAAGGACTGTCTGAAAGGCTCTCCAGAAAGCTTCCCAGGCCCAGGCAAGGAAACAATAAAGAATTTGGACTTTGGACATTGACACTTGTCTATTCTTGTGGTGATTACTCAACTGAAAGTAAGGCTTCTCCAAGATTTCCAGAAAACCAATAAGAACACTACAGGCTCACCCTCTCAATCTGCTACTGATATTTTTCCATTTGTTTAGATCTTTCTTTATGTGAAAAGTATTTTGTGTTTGTATAATTCCTGAGTTTAGTTTGGCAGGTATATTCCCAAGTATTTTATAATATCTTTAGTTATTTTAAATGGGTTTTTTGTCTAACTTTTGCTGCTGGATTTTGCTGGTTATATAGAGACTTGTGTGGGTTTATTTTATATCCTGTAATTTAGTTAAAGTTATTAATTATTTCAACTATTATTCAACAGTTATTCTAAAAGAGTTAAAATTTTGTTTCCTTGCTGTCTTTTCTAATTCCCTCAATTTCTTTTATTATCTTCTTGTTAAAGATAACATTTCTAATACAATATTGAATAATGAAGATGATTATGGACATCCTCCCTTAATTCCTGATCTTATCTCCATTATAGAAAATGCTTGGAGATAGTTTCAGATATTTTGAGGAAAGCCCCATTTATTCCTTTCTTCTCTAGTCCTGTTCTGAGGAGGGTTAGGTTGGGGAGAGGGTATTTAAGTCATAAACTGTTAGATCTGGGAGCATCTTTATGTAAAAGAATGGAGCTTCCCTGATTATCTCACCTCATGCAAAGTAACTAAATACCTTTATCAGGTCAGAGTAGTTATTGTTACACACAATCAATCATAACCAGGTCTGCATATATTTTCTGGAATCAATTGACAGCACTACTTTAAGGGATTTGGTCATGCTTTTAGAAAATTGTAGGAAAGCTTGGAAACATCCCAGGAAATGACAGATTCCTAGTGTTTGGAAATAAAAAGTAAGGAGCAGAGTCAAAGTAAGCTGGGTCAAGAAGTAACAAAACTGGATCAAACAGGAACAGGAAAAAAAAAGATAATAGGACTGAGCTCTGGCAGAAATGGACACTATCAGAAATGGACACTGGCTCTGTGACCAAGTCAGACCCAAGCTAGTGACAGTAGTCTACCAACCTACTCAAGCCCTAAGCTTTCAAGAGGAGGAATGCTCCTTCCCCAGTTTTCCTTCTTAATACCTGTCTACTCATAGTATAATGCTGGAGAAACTGAGCAAGATAGAGATTAGAAAGTATTTAATAATTTATGAAATGGGAGATATATACTGGGACCAAATAGATCCATGGTTTACTCTCAGGGCTGAATTAGACTATTGTCTCCAAGAATCCAGCAAACAATGAAAGTTCTCAGTGACATATACACACACATTGCTCAGACTCAGGGGGTAGACTGAGGTGGGGGCAGAGTCAGGGTGCTAAGAGCAGGAACGAGACTCTGACAGGGTGAGCCTCCAGAGATGACATGACATAATCAGGGAGAAGCACCCCAGATATGGGGAGAGGCATCTTGATAAGACGGTATCTGACATTCCAGTAGCTTGGGAGGGGGAGAGGCATTCTGATATTCTGAAACATAAGATCCTTTATCCTTATCAAATATTCTGATAAACAGGGAGAGGATGTTTTGCAAGACTGAGAAGCAGAAACTGAGTCAGGTCAGGATAATTAGAGAAACTGAGAACTGTGGTATAACAATAGACACTGGAGTAATCTACTTTTTAGTTTAAGAAGCAATTGCACATTAGTTACTTATGTATAATCATATAAAACATATGCCATTATTAGTCATGTTGTGGAAGAAGAAACAGAACAAAAGAAAGAACTCATGAAGAAAATAAAGTGAAAATCATATTCTTCAGTCTGTATTCAAGCTTCATCAGTTCTTTCTTTGGATATGAATAGAATATTTCCTCATAAATTCTTTCTAAGTGTTTTAGAAATTTGTGTTCCTGAGAAGAACTAAGTCATTCATAGTTGATCACCTTACAATATTGATGTTACTGTGTATCAGATTAGCTTGGCTCTGCTTACTTCCGTTTTCATCAGTTCAGATAAATCTTTCCAGATTTTTCTGAAATCTGCTTGTCATTATTTAGAGCAGAATCGTATTTCATCACATTCATATATCTCAACTTGTTCATCCATTCTCAAGTTGGTGGACCTCCCTCTTATTTCCTATTCTTTGTCACCACAGAAAGAACTTCTATAAATATTTTGTATAATTAAGTCCTTTCACTTTAAAAAAAATCTCTCTGGGATAGTTACCTAATAGGTGTATTGCTGATCCCATTCAATGGTTTTACTTTTCTTTTCTGTCGTATTGGCCAATATAATAAGTGCAAGGTGGTACCTCAGAGTTCTTTTAACTTGCATTTATCTTATCAATACTTGTTTACAGCTTTTTTTCCATAGGACCATAGATAGCTTTGATTTCTTCAACTATAAACTGTTAATATCATTTGACCATTTATGCATTGGAGAAAGGCTTACATTCTTATAAGTGTAACCCAATTCTTTTTATATTTAAGATATGAGCCCATTAAAAGAGATCTTTACTATAAAATTGTTTCCCATCTTTCTGTTTTCCTTCTGATCATGATTGCAATGCTTTTTTTTTTTTTAATACACAAACCTTTTCATTAATCAATGAATCAAAATCAAAATGATCCAGTTTACATTTCATTATGTTCTTTATCACTTTATTCTTTGTAAATTCTTCCTTATTCCATAGATCTAACAGGTAAATACTTCTATGATCTTATAATTTGCTTATGTTATCATCTTTTATGTCTAAATCATATACTCATTTTGACATTATTTTGGTATACAGGTTAAGATATTGGTCTATACCTAGTTTCTCTTTTCCAATTTTCACAGAAAGTTTTGTCCAATATGGAGTTCTTGCCCAGAAACTGGGGTTATAGAGTATTTCAATCATTTAATTAATATGGTCATTTTATACTGTGTTTTGTGTACTCAATCCATTCCAATGATTCACTGTTCTACTTCTTGAACAGTATCAGATAGTTCTGATGAGTACTGTTTCATAATACAATTCAAGATTTGGTATAGGTAGTGCACCTTCCTTTTCATTTTTCCCATTAATTCCTTTGATATTCTTGACCTGTTGTTCTTCCAGATGAATTTTGTTATGATTTTTTTCTAGTTCTATAAAATAATTTTGACAATCTAATTTGTATGGCACTGAATAAACTAATTTATGTAGGATTGTGCTTTCGATTATAAGCATGAGCAACTGATATATTTTCCAAATGTTTAGATTTTATTTTATTTGTATGAATAACATTTTGTGCTCATGTAGTTTCTGAGTTTATCTTGGTAGATAGCCTCCAAAGGATTTTATACCACTGAGAGTTATTTTAAATGGAATTTGTCTTTCTGTCTTTTGCTGCTGGCCTTTGTTGGTTATATATAGAAATGTTGATGATTGATATGAGTTTATTTTATATCTTCCACCACCTCTGCTAAATTTGTTAATTATTTCAATTAGTTTTTTAATTAGTTCTCTAGGATTCTCTATGTATGCCATCTGCAAAGAGTGGAAGTTTTGTTTCCTTATTGCTTTTTCTATTTGCTTCAATTTATTTTTCTTCTCTTATTGCTAGAGCCAAAGTTTTTAGTACAATATTGATTAATAGTGATAATAATGGGCAATCTAGCTTAACTCCAAATCTTAATGGGAAGATACCCAACTTATCCCATTACAGATAATGTTTATTGAAGCCACTTCTTTTTAATGGCAATTTCCATTTCTTCCTGTGTTCTCTAGTTATTGTTCAAGGAGGAGTGGGTTGGGGTAAGGGTCCCTGGATCACAAACTGTTAGGGTTGGAAGTATATTCATGTAAAAGTATGGAACTTTACAATTATGCCAGTCCCTACAAATATAAGAAAATTCCTTCCTTAGGCAAGAACAGTAATTGAGTCAGTCAGTCAGAACCAAGTGAGAACAGTATCTATCTAGATCTGGAGTCAACCACACGGTTTTAAGAGATTTGGTCTTCCCCTTAGGAACCTGAATGAATGAGAGGACCTACCCCAGAAAAAGAAAGCTATTCCCGGGGACTGGAAGTAGAGAGGAAGGAGTGAAATCATAGCAACCTGAACCAAGAACTGGTAGAGTTGGGTCAAAAAAAAAAAAAAAAAAAAACAGGAGAAAGAGAAGGATTAGGACTGAGTTGTGACAGAGAAGGAAAACATCCAAAATGGATACTAGATTTCTGAGCATCTCAGAGTAGAAAATCCAGGCTGGTGCTTTTTAGTTTCACAAAGGTTTCTAGTCCTTTGAATTTTGCCTCAACCACAAAGAGACAAGGTGCAAAGTAGAAACAGATAAAAATGTTCATTTATTAGAGTACTCAACATTGACTAAGTGTTAGGAATTTTCCCAACCCATAATGTTTCATCTGAAAGAAATTTCTTAAAGCTACAGAAGAGAGAACCATGGAGACTGAAGTGGGACATTTGATGAGCCTTAGGATCACTTTAAAAATGAGCTCTTGGTTGTAAGGTGTGTTTTACTTAAATAACATACCTCAGACTGTCAGGGCTGGGAACATCCTTAGATCATAAAATGTGAGATCTGAGAAAATCCAGAGATCAAAGAATACCAAATGTCAGAGCTGGAAGGTCCCTGGAACGCCAGAGGTTGGGAGGTTCATGTGAGCATCACAAAATGTCAGAGCTGAAAGGCACCCAGGATGTCACTGCACCGGGATGACCTCTGACTGTATGTAGACTGACCACACTAGAAGGATTCTCAGCACTGAGACAGAGCTGGGAGGGTCTTCAGAACACTGTCACAGCTGTGGTTTTGCATAAGTTCCCTCAATTTGTGCTAGAGACTTCCCGATTAGGAGGTGGAACTGAGGTCCAAGTTCTGGACAGTTGCCTAGGATCTTTGATCCTTCAAAGCTAGTTGGACCATATTCTTCCTCCCACCCTCTGACCTCTGGCAGAACCTGGCGCACATAGAGGCAAATGTAGCCTACCTACTCCTGGAGGGCATTTTAGTCATAATTGAACAAAAAGGCAAAAAGGAACTTTTCCCTTGCCAGGTAGCACCAATGAACTTGCCTAAGTCGCACAGAACTTGCCCCCTTCCATTGTATGAGAGACTGCTGCTACCTGGATCAGCTCAATCACTGTAAATTGTTGATGAGGTGAATAACTTAATCAATGTATATTTGAAAGGAGAAACAGGAATTGCAGCAGCCTGTGGCAAAAAGCACAACCACTGGGCCCCAGAATGCTTGCACCTGGCTGGCCCAAAGAGAAGGGGGTACGATGGGGGTCTCACACCTTATCTAATGGAAATCCATACCAAGTCACCTACCCTACCTTTAATGGGCTATGATCTCACTAGAGGCAAAGTTGGGTGTTCAGTGAAGCCTCAGCTCCTAGTTTTTATCACTGGTTGCCATGGTGACTGGTCGTTGCCAAGGATACCTGGAATGCTTAGGTGAGGGCATTCAGGCTACCTCTTTATGAAGCCTCCATTATGATCTCTGGGTTGGAAGAGGGGAAGAGGGGAGGATGGGAGAAACCATGTCCTGGACTGCTAACTGGGAGAAGATCTAAATCACTACAACACTTCTGGAGATACCCACATATGTACACACGGGCATACAAACCTACATGTAATATGGAGGGGCTTAGGAAGCAAAGGGCAGGGAGGGAAAGAAAGAATATATATGAAGAAGCAGAGAACAAAACAAAGGGAGACCTAGAAATGCAGAGACAGAGAAAGGAAAATACAGGGACAAATGAAGAATAGTAAGCACAAGTTAGCCTGTAAGGCAAACAGCTTTTGCTTTGGGACATGCATCAGGGAAGGGAACAAACATCATCCCAGGTACTACAGTGACCTCTCTGATCTCCTCTCAGCCAGGGGAAAAGAACCTGAGACCCAGTAAGGTGAAGGTGTTGCTCAGGGTCACACAGGTCCTAAGTCTCAGAGAAAGCATTTGAACCCACGTCCTCTGACTCCATGGTAGCCAAAGTTCTTTCCAGAACACAATTCTGCCTCCCAGAGGAGCTTTGGCCAATAAACCATGGTTTCCCCAGGGGAAATCAGAATTGGGCTTTTAAATCTCCACAAAGAAAAGGTAAAGGACCATAGGTTTGCATGTTAGCCATCAAGCTCATGACATAATAGAGACAGGACAGCCTTATCTTTACCTGGTGACAAATGCAAAGCACAGAAGATGTGTACTTGATCACACTGTCTAGCACACACACAGGAACTTAACAAATGCTTTTTGGATTATTGATTGGAATTTCCTTTATCACTTCATTATTGAAAAGAGCCAAGGCCATCACAGTTGATCATCACTGTGTACAATGCTGCCTTGATTCTGCTCACTTTACTTAGCATTGGTTCATTTAAGTCTCTTCAGGCTTTTCTGAAATCAGTATGATCATCATTTCTTATAGAACAACAATATTTCACTACATTAATATAGCATAACTTATTCTGCCATTCCCCAACTGATGGACATTTACTCAGTTTCCAGTTCCTTATCACTACAAAAAGGGCTGCTACAAACAATTTTGCACAAATGTATCCTTTCCCCTTTTTAATGATCTCTTTGGGATATAGACCCAGTGCAGACACAGCTGGATCAAAGGGCATTGTGCTCATTTTTCTTTTCCTCACTAAAACAAAAGGATACTAGTTATCCTATAACATAGCTCTCAATGATGGAGAAGGGGAGGGACACATGTTATACTGTGATAATATAAAAAACAGGGAAAAAAATGTTTTCAATGTAGAAAGAGATCCAGAATCTTAAGGGCAATAATGGAAGGGGAAAGGAGGAAAGAAACATGTTTGAGTTAGTGATTATAATAGCAGAAGTCAAACCCCACTAGAAATCCATGATTATAAGAACATTTGTTATTCTTTAGACTGATCTGTCTATTTGTGAGCTCATTTCCGGTTTTCTTGGCAAAGGTTCTGGAGTGGTTTGCCATTTCCTGGTGTAGTTCATTTGACATGTAAGAAATTGAGACAAACAGGGTTAAGTGACTTGCCTCGAGTCACATAGTTAGCAAGTATCTGAGGCCATATTTGATGAGAAAGAGAAGTCTTCCTGACTTCCGACCCAAGGAGATGCCAGGAAACAATTGGAACTTGTTCAAAATTGAGATGTTGTTCATTAGAAAAGATAAGGTATGTTATGTACAGAAGCAAGCAAATGAAATAAGCTGGCAGGTTAATAAATCCAAACACAGCAATTGGGAAACAATAAAGGATTTGGACTTTAACTCCTGGCTGAATTTGAGGTGATCATTGATCTGAACTGAAACAAAGGCTGCTCCCAGAAGCCCCCCAAGAAACCTGCTCCTGGAGAACATTATATTTTAGAGAGAAGAAGATTACAACTTATCCAATATCTATTTCTAGATGCATATATCTGTCTATTTCTTTTAGCATTTTTGTTGTTGCTGATTTTGATGATAGGCATTTTTATTGGTGAAAGATTACCTACTCTAATTACTGGGGACATAAATGATTGGGATGATAGATGGGCTCAGATGCAAATTGGGAGTACAGAACCCCAATTTGTATACTGAATTAGACTCTGGGTCTGCCTTTGTTTTGTTCTCCGTCTCTTAATATATACTCTTTTTTCCCCCTTCCCTGTCTATATACTACATACGTATATACCTGTGTGTGTGTCTGTATATGTGCACATGTGTGGGTATCTTCTGAAGTTTTGTTGTCCCTGGTGATTTCCATTTGCTCCCACCTAGCAGTCTAGGACAGAGCTGGGAAGAAGCTCACTCCTCTTCCCACCCAGGGATCATAATGAAAGCCTCATAAAGATGTAGCCTGAATGTCTGCAACTCAGGATTCCAGGTGTCCTTGGCAACAACCAGTCACCATGACAACCAGTGGTTGAGACAAGCTGCTTCAGTCTTACTGGATGCTCAATTATTTCATCTCTAGAGAGATTATAATCCACCAAAGGGGGGTTGCTGACTTGATCTGGATTTACACTGGAAAAGGTGAGGTTCTTTTTGGACAAACCAGGAGTAAGTATCCTGGGGCTCAGTGTTGAATTTTTAGCACAGGGGATTTAATGCCTGCTTGTTTTTTCATATTTACACTGATTAATTGATTCAGCTTAGCAATATTCTGCAATGATCAAGGCAAACCAGCAAGCATCAGTCTCTCGTACAATGGGAGGAATGAAAACTATGATTTAAGTTCCTTTGTGCTATCTCACAAGAGAAAACTGTATTTTGTTCTGTAATCACTCCATGGTTAGGTAGGTTACATGTGCCCACTAGAAAGCCCAGTTTCTGCAGGAGGGCAGATTTAAGAGGAAGAGTTTAGTCTTAATTAGCTTTGAGAGGTCAAGGAGCTTGAGGAGTGGTAATTATTGACTTCACCTTAGTTTCACTCCCTAACTGGGAAGATCTCTAGCATAAATTGTGTGAGTTTAGGCAAATATCCTTCTACAAATGTTTCTACAAAACAAAGGGGAGTGTTGTGAGGACCCTCTCAGTTCTGCCTGTCTGTATGCTGAGAACCCTTCTAATGTGGCCAATCTATATATATAGTCAGAGGGGACCCTGCAACAGTGACATTCTGGGTTCCAAAGTCCCCTTAATTGCTAGCATTTTGTGGTGATAATAAGATCCTCCAGACCTATAATATTTTGTGTTCCAGGACCTTCCAGTTGTGATCTTCCATATTCTCTTATCTCTCAGTCCACCCAGATCTCACATTCTATGATCTGTTAACTAAGCATAACACCTATGTTACCAATTATTGTAATGCCAGAGAAACTGAGGCAAGACAGAGATTGTTTTTAATCTTTTAATGTGAAGAGTTTTAGGCTAGCTGACCAGATGGAACTCATGTCCATAAAACATTCTGGCCCTGGGTAATATAGGGTTTAGCTAATTAGGGCTTAACAAAGGCAGATAAGGGGGGGGGAGCAGGAGCCTGGGAGGACAGACAAGCCATAATTTTAGGAAAGAACTATAACAATTCTCACAGGATAGGGGTCAAAATAAGAAGGAGACAGTGAGGAGTGAGGTGAGGGGCAATAAAACAAAAGAAGGGGGAAATATTCCAGCAAGAATTAAGATAATGTACTCGGAGTTTATGACACTATGGTATGTAAAGTGATCAGAGCTTCAGTGTTTTCCTGATTCAATTCTCTCACTCCTAATGGCAAGGAGGGGGGGTGGCCATAATAATTTTATTCAGGGTATAACAATTCCACATTCTCTTTAATGAATATTTAAATCCTTGAATCAACTTGGGGTGTCTCAGCACCATGATTTTGATTTACCCTACCTGGGAGCAGATAAGTCAAAATAAGATTGGAAAATGTTCAAGGACCTATGGCGAGGGCAAGACTCTCCCTGATAACCCCAGAGTTGCTAACAGCATCCCTTGTTTAGGGTGGCACAAAGGCCTTCCCGTTGCAACAATACCATGCCAGGACCTCTGCAGTTTTGGAGCACCTTCTCAGCCAGGGAATCCAGTTTGAGATGGACTATTCTGCAGGGCTCCAGCTTCTGCAGGAGGTTCAGAGAGCTGAGCAGGAGAATAGGGTCGGCATCAAAAGAAGACAGGAGACGTGGGACAGTGTGAGTGAGGAACTGATGGAAGTGATGCTCCCACTTCTCTCAGGCTCCTTCAGCCTCTATTTTATACTATATCAGGATCATATACTTTTCGTTAGGTCAGCATAGTCTTCAGACATGTGTCTGACTTATTGACCTTTATATGTTACTACATTTAACATTTAATATTTGAGTAAGTTTTTTATGATTAAGTGTTAATTATTGATTACATTATGTGAAGCCAATAATGAAAGGTTAATGTTATACAAGGTTAAATGTCAGTGAATTTTGTCAGTTTACTTATGTCTTCTTTGTCAATTCTATGGATTGTTTGATTTCTCTGACTTAAACATAGGCATTTAGGGCAATTCCTAGTTATACTTGAACCATTTTTTGGTTCCTAGACATACTGATCTTTTCTGAGTCTAAATTGGTGAACACCATTATTTCTTGTACCTTTGGATTCTCTCCCATAGTGACAATGCTTTCCATGGTGTTCTCTCCTTTATCATTTGTCTCAGTGAGAAATTAGTTTTATTACGACAGAAAATGGTTTCTAGTTAACTCACCCAAATTCCCCTTGTCACTAGATCTGTTTTAGATAATGTCTTAGTGCTGTAATCAAGGCAATTATAAATAATATAGGAAATAGCAGTCCACTAATGAGAACCATAGCCCTGCATGAGGGCTGTGCACATTTGATCTCAGTGCTGGGCTTTGCCAATCAGCCAATCCTGGCTTCCAACATTATTCAACGTGAGTTAGGTCTGCAGTCATTTGTGCACTTAACACAGCCTCTGCCTGCAGAGGGAGCAGCAGTGCTCAAGGCTGTTGTGCTAGCCCTTCTAGGAGGAGTACCACATGACTTCAGAAAGACTCCAATGGGGAAAGGTGAGACCTGAAATGGCTCCACACATCCCTCCCTCCCCCCAGAAGAACAGGCAGGTGAGGGAACACTGCTACTAGGATCTGGATTTCTGAGCAGGGTGTGGCAGTATGCACACCTAGTCAAGCCATCACAGCAGGCAAAAAATAAACCTTAAGGGGCCAATGCCAAACTTCAACATCCTTCAAAAATGCTGAAATACTGGGGTTACAGGACTGGAGGAGTGGATCAGAGAGACTGTCAGGCACAAGACAGGTGCCTGTACTTTGGAGATTTTTAAGAGCGATTTCTGGTTGTTTCCAAGAACTGGAAATCAGAAAATAAATGGTCCTGGAAATGGAGTCTGCCAGGGCAATTCCAACAGAATAAGGAGATCAAAATTAAAGCAGAACCAGCAATCACAGTCCAGCTGGGGTTATAAATAATAAATCAAGAAGGAGTGAAGATGAAAAAAGGACTGCTGTAGTTCCAGTAAACAAAAGAGCAGTTAGATCTCACAGACAATTGTGTCAATTGTCCTTTCATTATTTTAGAAACTTTAAGGACCTGAATACCTACAGACACAAATATCTAGTAACTGATAGATGACTAAGCTAAAAACTCATTCTCCTAATTATTTAAGATATAATGACTACATATAGTCAGATTGGAAACAGCAAGGTATTATTACATAATTGAATTGAATAATGGTTTCTACTGATTATTTATTCTGATTATAGAAATCAGCATAGGAAGAAAAAGCAGGGGCATGACTACAATATAATATAATCAGTCAAAACTGATTCTTCAGCATAAACAGGACACAGGATAGAATAGCCTTAACTCAGTTTTACTTCAGGTAATTGTCCCAGTAACTTTCAGATGGTGGAACACTGGCTTGATGATCTATCAGACAATGATACCAGAATTTAAAACCATTAAATAATATTAGCTACAGTCCTAAGAGATTATATCTCCAATTACAAATTCCATTAATCAAAGCTTCAGATGAATCTAGCTCTCAAGGATCATATATCATAAATAGGTAGTATGACCTTGTATTGATAACATAGATTCATCCCCGAAAATTCACAGCTTATCTTTCATATCTAACTAGATGGTTTTAAAATTCAACATTACACAAATCATTTTGCTTTTAAAATGCCCAATACATAGAAAAATCCTAAATTGCATATTGTCTATAGCAGAAACATTCAGAGGGACAAAGGCAAAAACTATGATTCTCAGAGTTCCTTTAAATAATGGGTACACTTTAAGATGACTCAATACAAACAATTAAAACTCATGCAGAATACTCTAGTACCTGAATCTTACACAAAGGAACGTTATCATAATTAACATTAATAACTTCTTCATTCTAAAAGATCCTTTAAACAACAAAAGTAATTAAGAGAACCAACTGCAGTTTTTCTCCACTTCCAAAAAGCAGCCATGCTCACTGGGGGAGGAAGGTCAATTAAATTTTCACCTTTCAAGCCAAAAGATCTTTTCCCTTTTCTCCTTCCTCCACTCCACTTCTTATAATTAACTTTTGGGGAGCCAAGTCCTTCTCAGGATTTAGCTAGCCAGTGTGTTTTCTTCCTCCAAACAAATGCCAAGTTCCTTCCATTAAGAGGCTAGCCCTCTTTTTTTCCCAATCTACTTCTCTACTTTTCTACCATGCTTTCTCCCCCCTTTCTCTTTCCCAATTCCTTCCCCACACTGTCTCTCCCCTTTTCCCACGTGCTGTCTTTATCTCCCTTTCCAACAAGTTCCAATTCTCTTTTCTCTCTAACTACAGCATACTGTTTTCCTTTCTCTCCAACAACCTATCAAATCAATACTTTTTTTAGGTTTCAATATTATGACAACCCTTATTTAATTATCAATTTCACAATTTTCTTTTTTTTCTTTTTTCTTTTTTTAATTTCACAATTTTCAACAAATGATAGCCACTTAAACATAACATAACCTATCGAAAATTAGATAGGAATCTCTTAATGTACAGTTGTTTCAAATTTAAACATACACATCACTTAAAATTATTTAAACAAAATCCATACTTTTCCATGTGATATTCTAACTAGGTATTTCATTCAAACTGTCAAATGTTTCTTCAAATAAATCTGTCTTGCCCCATGTGTGTAAAATCACCTTTTTTCTCCTTTCTTTTGTTTTCTTTTTCTTCAAAACTTTTTTAGATCCACAATATAGTCAATAGCTAATGAACTGCATGAAGGTAATACACATGTCCAGCAGAGTTGACAAAATTTTAAAGCTTAATTTATAATGTTTACAAATTACCCAATATATGTTTTAGAAGGTAACATACTTCATCTAATTAGGGGATATGTGACCTCTTCAGTTACATCATCAGAACTTATTTTTCAAGAGGTCACATGATTTCTATTTGAAAGAGATGTAGGACAGAAAAGGTCAAACCCTAAACCTAAAATTCAGGAAATTTCACAGGAAGTAGGGAGTATCACTGACCATTGGTTACTTTCTTTTCAGTCCATCCAATGGTCCCAAAAATTTGGCTATATAATTGACTTCCTATTCCCAGCCCAGGGCCTCACACCATGCTGAGCTACTCAGCTGGAGTGCTTGGACCTCTCCTTTCAAGGACCAAATAAATGCTTTCTGTTTGAATCTAAAGATGCCTCTGAGTGGTCAATTTGGTTAAGAGGGGTTAGCAACCCCACCCTACATATTAACATTTAGGTTTTGATTGATGATATTAGGGGTTTTTAAATAATTTTCCCTTCTTTGGCTATTAACTCAGTCCTATGTTCCCTCAGGTATTTTTGGTATGTTATTTTTTACATGTCTCTATTCCCAGTTGCTCTTTTCCCACACCTGATTACCTCCTCTTGTTATCCCTTTTCTTTGAAGTTTTACTTGTTAATTCATCTTTTTTTCCTTCCTTTTTTTCTGGTTACTTCTCTCATTTCTCCCTCTCAGTACAGTACTTTCCCCCTCCAAGTAACAAAACAAAGCTTCCCTCCTCTTTCTCTCAATTTCCAATCCTTTGCCACCCACAATAAGAACTGCATAAATATTCTTTGTACTTGCAGGTCCTTTTCTTTTTTATATGATCTCTTTGATAGTAGTGGTATTGGTGGATAAAAGGGTATGAACACTTTTATAGCTCTTTGAGTATAGTTCCAAATTGCTCTCCAGAAAGGTGGGATCAGTTCACAACTCCACCAATTGTGCATTAGTATTCTAGTTCTCTCACATTCTCTCCAACATTTGTCATTTTCCTTTTCAGTCAGCTTAGCCAATCTGATGGGTGTGAGGTGGTACCTCAGAGTTCTTTTAATATGCATATCTATAATCAATAGTAATCTAGAACATTTCTCATATGACTATAAATGGATTTAATTTCTTCATCTGAAACCTGCCTATTCCTATCTTTTGACCATTTATCAACTGGGGAATAACTTGCCTTCTTATAAATTTGATTCAGCTCTCTATGTATTTTAGAAATGAGGCCTTTATCAGAAACATTGTCTGTAAATATTATTTACAATCTTTCTATTTCCCTTTTAATCTGGATTGCATAAAAACATTTTAACATAATCAAAATGATCATTTTGTATTTCACAATGAACTCTATTACTTCTCTGAACATAAACTCCTCCCTTCTCCAAAGATTTGACAGGTAACCTATTCCTTGCTATTTGATCTTCTTATAGTACCACCCTTTATGTGTAAATCATGAAACCATTTTGACCTTATCTTGGTATGAGGTTTGAGATGGTCAATGCCTAGTTTCTACCATACTATTTCCAATTTATCTATAAGGTTTTGTCCCAATTCTTATCCCAGAAGCTGGAGTTTTGGGGTTTATCATATGGTAGATTATTATAGGCATTGACTACTCTGTTATGTGCATCTAAACTGCTCTACTGATCCACCAACTTTCTTAGGTAGCAGCAGATGGTTTTGATGACTGCTGCTTTGTGTTACAGTTTTACAGCTAGGACATCTTTGTAATTTTTTTATTAACTCCCTTGGCATTCTTGACCTTTTCTTCTTCCAGATAAATTCTGTTATTTTTTCTAGCTTTTTTTTTCCTAGTTTTTTCTAGGTTTTTTTTTTCAGTTTGATTGTTATGGAACTGAATGAATAGATTGATTTAGGTTGAATTGTCATTTTTATGTAACCTCAGCCTATCTATGAACAATTCATAATTTCCCAGTACTTTAGGTCAGACTTTATTTGTGTGAAAAGTGTTTTGTAATTGTGTTCATTGAGTGACTGGCTTTGTCTTGGCAGGTAGATTCCCCAAAATTTTATATTGTCTACAATTCTTTCAAATGCAATTTCTGTTTCTATCTCTTGCTGCTGGGCTTTGGTGGTAAAATTATAGCAATGGCAATAATTTATGTGGGTTTACGTGATATTCTAAAACTTTGTTTTATTTTTTTCAAAAGCTTAAAAAAAAACTTCTACTGAGATAATCCTATGATTTCTGTTAGTTTTTCTGCTGATATAGCAAATTATGCTGATCATTTTCCTAATATTGACCAGGCTTAAACTTTTGGTATAAGCTCCACTTGGTCTTAAGTGTATTATCCTAGTGATAAATTGCTGTAATATCTGGACAAATATTTCATGTTTCATCAATTTCATCAATATTAATTAGGGACATGGGTGTATAATTTTTTTTCTCTGTTTTGGCTCTTCCTGGTTTAGGTATCAGCATCATATTTGTATCAAACAAGGAATTTGGCACAATTCTTTCTTTGTCCATTTTTCTAAAAAAATTACCCTTGGCACTTAGAGAATTCATTGATATCTTGTTCAATTTATTTTTCTAAAATGGAATTAAGTATTTTGTTTCCTCTTTTATCAATCTGGGCAATTTACATTTTTACAAATATTTCTCCATTTTACTTAGATTGTTAGATCTATTGACATAGAGTTGGGCAAAACAGTTCCTAATTATTGCTTTAGTTTCATCTTTATTGGTGTTGAAATCACTTTCCATTTTTGATACTGGTAATTTGTTTTTCTTCTTTTTTTTTTCAAACCAAATGTTTTACTATTGAGCATTTTAATGTGTTCCTTTTCTAGCTTTTTTTAAAAATTAATTTTATAATTATAACATTTTTGACAGTACATATGCATAGGTAATTTTTTTTACAACATTATCCCTTGTACTCCCTTCTGTTCCAAATTTTTCCCCTCCTTCCCTCCACCCCCTCCCCTAGATGGCAGGCTTTCCCATACATATTAAATATCTTATAGTATATCCTAGGTACAATATATATGTGCAGAACTGAATTTTGTTGTTGTTGTTGCAAAGGAAGAATTGTATTCGGAAGGTAAAAATAATCTGGGAAGAAAAACAAAAAATGCTCACAATTTACACTCATTTCCCAGTGTTTCTTTTCTGGGTGTAGCTGATTCTGTCCATCATTGATCAATTGGAACTGGATTAGCTCTTCTCTATGTTGAAGATATCCACTTCCATCAGAATACATCCTCATACAGTATCATTGTTGATGTGTATAATGAATGATCTCCTGGTTCTGCTCATTTCACTCAGCATCTGTTCATATAAGTCTCTCCAAGCCTCTCTGTATTCCTCCTGCTGGTCATTTCTTACAGAGCAATAATATTCCATAACCTTCATATACCACAATTTACCCAACCATTCTCCAATTGATGGACATCCATTCATCTTCCAGTTTCTAGCCACTACAAAAAGGGCTGCCACAAACATTTTGGCACATACAGGTCCCTTTCCCTTCTTTAGTATTTCCTTGGGATATAAGCCCAGTAGTAGCCCTGCTGGATCAAAGGGTATGCACAGTTTGATAACTTTTTGGGCATAATTCCAGATTGCTCTCCAGAATGGTTGGATTCTTTCACAACTCCACCAACAATGCATCAGTGTCCCAGTTTTCCCACATCCCCTCCAACATTCATCGTTATTTGTTCCCTGTCATCTTAGCTAATCTGACAGGTGTGTAGTGATATCTCAGAGTTATCTTAATTTGCATTTCTCTGATCAATAGTGATTTGGAACACTCTTTCATATGAGTGGAAATAGTTATAATTTCATCATTTGAAAATTGTCTGTTCATATTCTTTGACCATTTATCAATTGGAGCATGGCTTGATTTCTTATAAATTAAAGTCAATTCTCTGTATATATGGGAGATGAGGTCTTTATCAGAACCTTTAAGTGTAAAAATGTTTTCCCAATTTGTTACTTCTCTTCTAATCTTGTTTGCATTAGTTTTGTTAGTACAAAAGCTTTTTAATTTGATGTAATCAAAATTTTCTATTTTGTGATCAATAATGATCTCTAGTTCTCCTTTGGAAACAAATTCCTTCCTCCTCCACAAGTCTGAGAGGTAAACTATCCTATGTTCCTCTAATTTATTTATGATCTCATTCTTTATGCCTAAATCTTGGACCCATTTTGATCTTATCTTAGTATGTGGTGTTAAATGTGGGTCCATGCCTAGTTTCTGCCATACTAATTTCCAGTTTTCCCCAACAGTTTTTGTCAAATAATGAATTCTTATCCCAAATTTTGGAATCTTTGGGTTTGTCAAACACTAGATTGCTATTTTTATTCACTATCTTGCCCTGTGAACCTAACCTATTCCACTGATCAACTAGTCTACTTCTTATCCAATACCAAATGGTTTTGGTGACTGCTGCTTTATAATATAGTTCTAGATCAGGTACAGCTAGACTACCTTCATTTAATTTTTTTTCATTACTTCCCTTGAAATTCTCGACCTTTTGTTCTTCCATATGAATTTTGTTGTTATTTTTTTCTAGGTCATTAAAATAGTTTCTTGGAAGTCCTTTTCTAGCTTTTAAAAAATTTGCATGTCAAATTCACTTATCTACTCTGTACTTTAATTTTGAAAACCTTTAAAATATAAAATTTTCCCTAAGAATTGCTTTGGCTGCATGCCATAACTTCTGATACATTGTCTCATTTTTGTCATTTTCTTGGATGAAATTATTGATTGTTTTATTGACTTATTCTTTGAACCACTCAATCTTTAGTATCCAATTATTTTTGGCCTATCTTACCAAGCCTTGATTACATATAATTTGTATTGCATCACGATCTGAAATAGATTCAATTATTATTTCTGCCCTCCTGCATTTGTATGTGATGGTTTTGCACCCTCACAATTTTTGGGGTAGGTGCCATGCCTTGTTGAGAAAAAGATATATTCCTTTCCATTCCAATTCAGGTTTTCCCAGAATTCCTGTTGCTTCTATTCAATATTTTAAAAATTTTATTCTCTTCCTTAACTTCTTTCTTCTTTATTTTGTGGTTAGGTTTATCTAATTCTGAGAGAGGAAAGTTGAGGGTCCCTGCTAGTAAAGTCATGTCTTCCTTCCTTCCTTCCTTCCTTCCTTCCTTCCTTCCTTCCTTCCTTCCTTCCTTCCTTCCTTCCTTCCTTCCTTCCTTCTTTCTTTCTTTCTTTCTTCTTTCTTTCTTTCTTTCTTTCTTTCTTTCTTTCTTTCTTTCTTTCTTTCTTTCTTTCTTTCTTTCTTCTTTCTTTCTTTCTTTAAACACACTTAACTTCTTTAGGAATTTAGATGCTATACAACTTGGTGCATATATGTTTTGTATTGATATTACTTCATTATCTATGGTATCCTAGACCAAGATGCAGTCTTCTTATCTCTTTTTATGAGTTCTATTTGTGATTTTTCGTTGTTTCAGATCAGGACTAATACACCTACATTATTTTTCACTTGAGCTGAAGGACAATATATTTTTCTCCAGTTTTTAAAATTTTTATTCTGCGTGTTTCTCTTTGCTTGAAATGTGTTTCTTGTAAAAAAAAAAAAAAAAAAAAAAAAAAAAATATATATATATATATATATATATATATATATATATATATATATATATAGTAAGATGTTGGCTTTGAATCCTCTCTGCTACCTGCTTCTGTTTTATAAGAGAATTCACATTTATAGTTATGATCAGTAACTCTGTATTTCCCTCCCATCCTATTATATATTTTTCTTCCCTTTCAGCCATTTCCTCTTCATCAGTGTTTTGCTTCTGATCCCCACCTCCCTCAATCTGCCCTCCATTCTATCAGCCCCCCCCATTTTTCTCCTTTCCCTTCTACTTCTGCTCTCTCTTTTATCAACCTACTTTCTTTCCTTTTCTGTCCTCTTTCCCCATCCACTTACCCATAGGATAAGATAAATTTCTATATCCAAATATCTGTATACGAAATTCCCTCTTTGAGGCAAATCTGATGGGAATAAGTGCTCATTCTCTCCTTATCTCCCTCTACATTAATAGGTATTCTTGAAATGTAGTTTACCCTATTCTGTCTCCCTCTTCTTTCAATACAATTCTTTTTCACTGTCTAATTTATTTTTTATATTATCACATCAATTCAACTTGTATCCACGTCCTCTGTCTTTCTGTAGTCTTTCTAATGGCCATAATCAAGATAGAGTTTCCTAGAGTTCTGTTTTTTCCATGATACAACTCTCCCTTCCGAACTGCTTTTGCCACCAAACCATGGTTTCCTCCTGGGGCATCAGAATTTGGCCTTTAATCTCCACAGGGATAGGGGGGAAAAGATCTTAAGCTTGCATGTCAACAGCCTATTAACATAACAAATATAGAAGAGCATTTATTTTTACCTGGTGAAAAATTGCAAAGTACAAAGGATTATTCTTGGTCACAGTGCCTTGCTTGTGCACATCAGGCACTGAAGACATGCTTGTTTGATAGGTTGTGTCCATAAAAGTTAAGAAAACTCTTCTTGTGTATCTATCCTTAAGTTGAAGTCTCCCATGCATCAAGGGAAAAGCCCTAGGAATCAGCAGAATCCATCCCTTCCTTCTTTTGGCATGCACTTTTCAAATTATTATTCTCCTTAGGTCTCTATGTTGGCAGCATGATGCTTGAGAGGGGCTCACTGATCGGGTTCTAGCCCTAGAAGTGGATGTAGACAAGCTTCCACATGGGAACTTCGGGTGACTTTTGTCGAATATTGTTTTGCACTTTGAAGCTTCAGGCTTTGCATTAGGAATATTTGGAACTCCAGTAAAAGTTCAGTAAAAGTCCATGCTTTCCCCTATAAAATTGTACTATTTGTCTGGGTAACTTATTCTGTTTGAAGGGTTATATTTTTGCATTATGAAATACTATATTTCAAACTCTCAGCTCCTTTAAGGAAAGGTTGAAAACACTGTATATTCCTGACTGCAGATTTTTAGTAATTGAATCCTTGCTTTTCAGGCCGCTGGTGATAATTTTTTGGGGGGGTTATCAACTCAGGATTTTGACTGTCATGTTGAATAGAGTTTTCATTTGTGGGGTTGAGGGGTGTTCATTGTAGATGCTCTCCATTTCCTCTTTGCTTATTATTACCTCCCCGGGCTTCAGGTTCCTCTGTAGCATAAGGGGATTGGACAAGGTGGACTGAGGGTGTTTTGAGCTGGAGATTTAAGTCTATGATCCTCTGGATCCATTTGGTGGCTTGGGACTGGAGGAAGAGGGAACTGAGGTAGCAGATAGAGCACACACACAAGAGATTGGGTGGAGGCCATGGTCCAGTGGTTACACCAGTGGGGCAGGAAGTTAGAGGAGCCAGACTGGAGTCCCAGCTCTACTGCTGACACAAAGAGGCATCTAGTATCTCCCTCACTGGCTGATTTTGGGGTACATCGGGGTTAATTTTTCTTTCCCACCATGTTTGGGCTTACCTGACTTGATACACATAAAGCCTTGGGAAAAATCGACTAGTTTTTTTTTGTTTGTTTTTGTTTTTGTTTTTGTTTTTTAACAAATATCCATCCTAACTCAGCCCACCCATTTCCTTGTACATTTTTCCTCCAAGATTTGTCCTTGTCAGAGGGTTGCTTTAACACTGGGCCGGGTACTTGGACCCCGGGCTTCCTTAGTTGCCCATTTCCTTGTATCCACCCTCTTGAGGAGCCTCTCTCCTGGCTGACTCCCTTTTACCCAAACAGAATTGTTTCCCCAGCTTCTCAGGGCAGGGCTGACCTGGGAGACAGTCTTTGGGCTGACCTCGGCCCCTACCGCTTGCCCCATGTGTTTATGGAGGACGCTGAGTCCCCTAACATACCCATACTGGGGGAGTCTCTGAGAGAGAACAGGCAGCAAAGTGTCCATGGCAAGATTTTTCTTCTCTGGGAGTCCCCCTCAGCCCTCAGGTATCCAGCCCCCATTCCTGCAAGTACCCGGCCAAGACACTTTTTGTTAGCTCCCCGGGGCTGCTGGCTAGACGCACGGGCTCCCGCAGGTACGCTGGGTCCCCTGGATGGCGCACCTCGGGTTAGGGCAGCATGTTGGAGCCTGGAAGGATCCCAAGCTTCTGCCTCAACTCTCCTTCTTTATTCCGGGAGGCAGTTAGTTGCCCAGGAGCAATTTCCTGGGTTCCTCCACGCCAGCCTCCTCAGGGCAGACATTTGTGCGGGCCTGGGTGCGGGGTGTCCCTTGCAGCCACTGAGCTGATTTTGTCTCCTTCTGCCTGGAGACCGGAGCCTGAGCCTCCTTCGTGCCACCTGTAGCTCAGCTGTTCTTGAGCTTGTCAGGAATCCAAGTCCCCCCAAGAGGAGGAGGAGGGGGAGGAGGAGGAGGAGGAGGAGGAGGGGGAGGGGAGGAGGAACAGGAGCAAGAAGAGGAGGAGGAGCAGGAGGGGAGCAGCAGGAAGGGGAGGAGGAGGAGGAGGAAGAGGAGGAGGGGGAGGAAGAGGAAGAGGACTAGGAGGAGGAGGAGGTGAGAGGAGGGGGAGGGGAGGAGGAACAGGAGCAAGAAGAGGAGGAGGAGCAGGAGGGGAGCAGCAGGAAGGGGAGGAGGAGGAGGAGGAGGAGGAGGAGGAGGAGGAGGAGGAGGAGGAGGAGGAGGAGGAGGAAGAGGAGGGAGAGGGGGAGGAGGAACAGGAGCAAGAAGAGGAGGAGGAGGAGCAGGGGGGGAGGAGCAGGAAGGGGAAGAGGAGGAAGAGGAGGAGGAGGAGGAGGAGGAGGAGGAGGAGGAGGAGGGAGGAGGAGGAGGAGGAAGAGGAAGTAGAGGAGGAGGAGGAGGGGGAAGAAGAGGAAGAGGAGGAGGGGGAGGAAGAAGAGGAGGAGGAGGAAGAGGAGAGGACGAGGAGGAGGGAGAAGGGGGAGGAGGAGGAGGAGGAGGAGGAGGAGGAGGAGGAGGAGGAGGAGAGGAGGAGGAGGAGGAGGAGGAGGAAGGTTCCATTTCTCTCCTGAGTCTGGAGGGGAGGCTGTGAGCCTCTGGACAGCTGCCTGCCCCCTAACTGCCTACCCTCCTCTTTCCCAGCACACCCCCTGCCGAGCCCTCCAGGGATCCCAGAAGCTCTTGGGCTTTTCTGTCTGGGTGTCTCGGGTAAGTCTCACTTTCCCCTCAAGCTCAAAATTCCTTTGCCCGTTCTTGGAGGCCTGCCCTCCAACGTCCACCCACTGCGGCCTCCCCGGGAGGCTCGGCCACGCCTTTACTCCCCTCGGAGGAAAGCGGCAGTGACTCCCACAGAACCATGGTGAAAATGGCCGTCCATGGGATGCTCCGGTGAAACTGGACTCCGCTCGATCGGCTTCCGGGCTGGCTTCGAGCTGAAAGTGGGCCACAGCTGTCCTTGCTCTCTGCCACCCAGGGCCTTTGTTCTCCATCCTCCCTTAACAGTCACCCGGTTCCAAGCAGCCTTGAAACCCTGCTGACTTTCTCCCACCCCCGCACTAGTCCTCCAACAACAATCCGTTAGCCAGCCCCGAAGTGGCTCCTGCTACCTAAACCTGGTCCCCCCACAACCCTCCCATCCCCCTACCATACAATGCTTTTCAATACAGTTAAATGGCTGTTGGGCTCCTCCCTCAGGCTCCGGCCCCTTGACGCTGCAGCCTCAGGTGCCCATTAGAAGCCTGGATGTGGACCCCCATGGGAAGGATGGCTTTCACTGGTCGTGGACAGCGTGTCCCCCAAACCCTGCTCCCCTCTGGGCTGAGAGCCCCCCAGTCCCAGTGCGCGTCCCCGAGAAGCAGCTTACGGAAAGGGGGCAGCTCGGGTCCATGACTTCTGCCCCATTCTCGTGGCACCCCCCGAGTCCCAAGCACTGCATCTGGCTGTGGGGGAGAGGACCAGCCTCACCCACAAATCTGTACAGCTCAGGCGCAGGTTCTAGGGCCCGGCACAG